>NC_134499.1:5253190-5273190 GCF_040206685.1 Ascaphus truei
ACACACACACACACACACACACACCGATACACCCACACCCACTGATACACACCCACACCAACTGATACACACACACACACACACACACTGATACACACCCACACCAACTGATACACACACACACCCACTGATACACATATACACACACACACACACACACACACACACACACACACACACACACACACTGATACACACACACACACACACTTATACACACACACAAACCCACTGATACACACACCCACCCACTGATACACACACACCCACACACACTGATACACCCACTGATACACACACACACACACACACACAAACACACACACACACACTGATACACACACACACACACTGATACACACACACACACAGATACACACACACTCACAGACACACACACACCAACAGATACACCCCGCCTGCCCCTGCACCGCCCACCAGACCCTGCACCGCCCGCGACTGCACAGCAACCACTGCCCGCCCCCGAGCCCATCTCCCACACCAAGAGGACGGGGGGGAAGTGAGCGCCAGGAGAGGCAAAGGTACGAGCGCCGGGGGGCAAAGGTGGGAGCGCCGGGGGGCAAAGGTACGAGCGCCGGGGGCAAAGGTACGAGCGCCAGGGGGCAAAGGTACGAGCGCCGGGGGGCATAGGTACAAGCGCCGGGGGGCATAGGTACAAGCGCCGGGGGGCAAAGGTAGGCGCACCCCCGCTACCACCTCCTATTACCCCCCCTGGCTGGGACCCGGGACAGAAGTGGGACACTCACCACGCACAGAGGAGCCAGGAGTGGGAAGGCAGACACACTAACGTGTGCTCTGCACAAAGCGGAAGTCCCGCCCCCGGCTTCCTCTGACATGCCTGCGACCAATCCCCTGCGGGCCGGCCGGCATTCTAAGTCCCGCCCCCGGCATTCTCCTTCATGCAATCCCCGCGGCAGCATTCATACATACACATAGAACATACTTACCGGCCGCCGCATTCTCCTCACCGCCGCTGCCCCGCAATACCGGGACCAGGGACAAAAAACGGGACAAAACCGGGACGGACCTAAAACCGGGACAGGGCAGAAAAAAACGGGACTGTCCCGGCAAAAACAAATGGTCACCCTAGCAATAATATATATATATATAAATCAAGAAGTTGATGGCACTCAAACAGGTATATCAAGAAAATAATAAGTTGCTTATCTTTGCAGACAGAGTTAGATAAAGTAACGGGAGGTCCGAAACGTTGATTCTTTATTTCTGTATTTGACCCCTTTTGCTTGCTGATGCATTAAAACTTTTTTTTTATATCATAGAGAGTGCTACAGTATTTTTTGATTTTGGTAATATATATATATATATGTAGCGGTCATGTAAAATGGCTACAGTCATCTCTCCTGCTGACAGTAAGGCCTGGTAAGTTGTGGGCATGCCAGCAGTAATTATGGAGGTTTGCCCTCACACCCTGGTGGGGTGCCCTGTGTATGGATGGGAGTGGTCACATGCTCTGACTCCATGGTTAGTGATGTCAGAGGTGTGTCAGTTCCAGAGTGTACATAAGGCACAGCACTGTGTCTAAAAGTTAGTTCTGCAGGAGTTCTGAGTAGTTCTGCCAGAGTTCTATCTGAGTCCTGAGTTCTGCAAGAGTTATGTTATAGTAGCTGAACAGGAAGACTGTGTCCAGGGACCTGGCACAGAGTAAGGACATCCCGGCTGGGATAGGGAATCCCTATTAAAGGAGAATTACACCTTTCAAAGGGAAGCACTGAGGGACAATGAGTGGCTAGAGAAGCTACTGCGAGGGGCAGCTAGCCCACCTCAATCAATAAAGATGCTCTTAATCACAAACCCTCTCGTGTACATGTGTGGAGTGAATGTACAGAGAGGAGCACCACAGAGGAGTTCCTCACCAGGACCATCCCCAAGAGACCGAAGGGACCCTGATGAGGTGGAGGCGCTGCACTGGAACTAGGTAGGACTCAGCACACTACCTCAGCTGCCTGTCTGGACGGGTCCTCCCCACACACCATCATGCGGGAGACTCAGGAGTCCTGTTGCCAACAGGTGCACCACCAGACACTACCACACTGTAATGGGGACCGGTTAGACCACAGGGGCCAATGTGAGATTGGGTGGGGCAGGCCGGGCCAGAAATACCGTTACATATATATATATATACGTACATGTGCATACGTGTCTGTATGTCCTGTTTTATTTCTCTGAAATCAAACCGCTACTTTCCCCCAGCAGATGGCATCAGATCACATTGTGCTTGTGACTAAACCATCAGCATGAAATATGTCTCTCCACCTTTTATCTTTTCTCCCGGCTCCATCTGGCCTTTGAAATGTGTTGTGTTTCAGTCTGAGTCACTCACCCCCATCCGACGCCTGTCTCGACCCCTTTTGTGATATCCTGTTATTGCACCGGTGCTACGTGCTGATATCCACAACGCACTCAAATGAAACCTTGCAGTCTTTGTATTTCCATTTATCATTACACGATCCTTGGTGCAGAGATCTGGGCACTTTTTACTAAGCTGTGCTACTCCATAAGTGAATAAGCCCAAAGGTGTCTTCTAGCACTGAAAAAGTGTCTTTATAGAGGGGCACCGTTTAATAACTATGGCCCTTTCTGTTTAGTGCTTTTTATAGAATGAATTTGACGCAAAAATTCCGCCTGCTTAAAAAATAAATGACTTTAAGAAATGACCTGTACCTTTATATCTTTGTAGCTTTACTTTTTCATTTTGAGGCCCAGCTCTACCAAACTGTGTTAAGCTTCCTCATGTCTCAGCTCCCATTCATAGTAATAGGAGTAAGGCGCGTGCTAAAACTCAGCACCCTCCTGTGAATCTGGGGGCGTAAGGGCCTTATTCTGTATATGCCAAAGCGACCATTTCCAGCTACTTTCTACCCAAAATCCACATTGAAATCTATGGGAATAGTGCTCCCGAACGGCCATTTCGTCACCTATATCGCAGTCGAATCTCCCAGCAGGTTTGTTTTTTTGTTTTTTGTACAAATGGCTTTTATTAGGGGTTTTTAACAGATACAGATACATATATAGTTCTTACATATGGGTAACATGATACCCCTTATAGACAAAATGTAGACCCAAATTTGAGTTTTTTATTTATTTTTTAAACTTGAATTTTATTCAATAATGCAAAAACATACAGAAATGTAACATGAGTAAAAAAAAGCTGTGTGTGCTGAGCACGCGCATAGTAAGTGAAACTTCTTTGTTTTTTGTCACAGAAATTTTATTTGTGATGGTGATGTTTTTAATTAAAAATCACAAAACAATTTCACTTCCAAAACACAAACGTTTGACCACATGTTTTAGCTATTTGCACATCTATATTTATGGTAACTGAATTCTTTGTGTCTGCGTGGGTCAGTCAGTGTGTGTGTGTGTCTGCGTGTGTCAGCCAGTGTGTGTGTGTGTGTGTGTGTGTGTGTGTGTGTCTCTGTGGTGTGTATGTCTCTCTCTGTGACCTACCCCCACCACGACGTAGCTGCGGACACAGGGAACTCTGTCTGAGTCTCCTCCCCCCGGTGGAGCTGTGGGCTGTGTTTCCTGCTGCAGCCAGCCCCCCAGCGGAGGTACGGGATATGGGAGGTGCTCGGCAGCGGGGGAGTAGGCACATCACTTGGGGGCGCTGTTCGGCGAATTACTGGGGTGTGTACGTGTGTGAGTCAGTGAGTGAGTGTGTACGTGTGTCAGTCAGTGAGTGAGTGTGTACGTGTGTCAGTCAGTGAGTGTGTACGTGTGTCAGTCAGTGAGTGAGTGTGTACGTGTGTCAGTCAGTGTGTGAGTGTGTACGTGTGTCAGTCAGTGAGTGAGTGTGTACGTGCGTCAGTCAGTGAGTACGTGGGTCAGTCAGTGAGTGTGTGTGTACGTGCATCAGTCAGTGAGTGCGTGTGTACGTGCGTCAGTCAGTGAGTGCGTGTGTACGCGCGTCAGTCAGTGAGTGCGTGTGTACGCGCGTCAGTGAGTGCGTGCTTGTGTCCGCACGTCAGTCAGTGAGTGCGTGTGTATGTGCGTCAGTCAGTGAGTGTGTGTGTACGTGCGTCAGTCAGTGAGTGCGTGTGTTGTGCGTCAGTCAGTGAGTGTGTACGTGCGTCAGTCAGTGAGTGCGTGTGTACGTGCGTCAGTCAGTGAGTATGTGAGTATGTGTCAGTGAGTGAGTGTGTGTGTCAGTCTGTGTGTGTCAGTCTGTGTGTGTGTGTCAGTCTGTGTGTGTGTCAGTCTGTGTGTGTGTGTGTCAGTCTGTGTGTGTGTCAGTCTGTGTGTGTGTGTGTCAGTCTGTGTGTGTGTGTGTCAGTCTGTGTGTGTGTGTGTGTGTGTGTGTGTCAGTCTGTGTGTGTGTGTGTGTGTCAGTGTGTGTGTGTGTGTGTGTGTGTGTGTGTCAGTCTGTGTGTGTGTGTGTGTGTGTGTGTGTGTCAGTCTGCGTGTGTGTGTCAGTCTGTGTGTGTGTGTCAGTCTGTGTGTGTGTGTCAGTCTGTGTGTGTGTGTGTCAGTCTGTGTGTGTGTGTGTGTCAGTCTGTGTGTGTGTCAGTCTGTGTGTGTGTGTCAGTCTGTGTGTGTGTGTGTGTGTGTGTGTCAGTCTGCGTGTGTGTGTGTGTGTCAGTCTGTGTGTGTCAGTCTGTGTGTGTGTGTCAGTCTGTGTGTGTGTCAGTCTGTGTGTGTGTGTGTCAGTCTGTGTGTGTGTGTCAGTCTGTGTGTGTGTGTGTCAGTCTGTGTGTGTGTGTCAGTCTGTGTGTGTGTGTGTGTGTCAGTCTGTGTGTGTGTGTGTCAGTCTGTGTGTGTGTGTGTGTGTGTGTCAGTCTGTGTGTGTGTGTGTGTGTGTGTGTCAGTCTGTGTGTGTGTGTGTGTCAGTCTGTGTGTGTGTGTGTCAGTCTGTGTGTGTGTGTGTGTGTCAGTCTGTGTGTGTGTGTCAGTCTGTGTGTGTGTGTGTCAGTCTGTGTGTGTGCTTCCTGCGGTTTCTCGTCTGAGGATAGCTGGCCAGCTCCACCATAATGATCCTACGCAGGTGCCCCACCGAACCGAGAAGCACTCCTCTCTCACCCCGATACCCTCCATCAGGTGGTTGAGTCTCTGGATGTGAAGCTATAGCTCGGGGGGCAAGGAGGGCAGCTCCACGTCCCCCAGCCCCGGGATCCTCTTCTTGTCTGGCCAGCTGCAGTTGAGAGCCTGCAGGTCTCCGCCAGGTAGCAGCGGGAAGAGAGAGGAGAAGGCCGGGGCCAGGAATAGATGCGGGGAGATCGGGATCAGCAGCAGCAGCGGCGCCCACATCACCTCAGCCATAAAGTTCATGTTCCCCATCCACTCCTCCAGCTGCTGGTGGCCCCCTCGGCCTCCCCGGGGCTCACCGCCGTCACCAGCACGCAGTACTGGAAGGAGCTCTGGCTCACCACGTCCCGCACCACGTCCACGGCCCCCGCGGAGAGCAGCAGCAGTTCGGCGCAGCCGCACCAGTGCAGGATCTCGGCAGTGAGTAAATGTTGAGCGGGGGAGAGGGGAGCGGGGGAGAGGGGAGCGGGGGAAAGGGGAGCGGGGGAGGAGGAGGAGGAGGGAAAGCCGTCCTCCTCATTCACCCGGCAGCGCAAGGAGGTCTCCGAGCTGTCCGTGAGCATCGCCATGACTACCGCGCATGTCAGCGGGCGTGGGCAGCGACGGCAGTTAGGAACGGCGGCGACGGACGTGTGGGAGGAATGGCATGCGGAGGGGGGGCTCTGTCTGAGTCACCAGCCCGGCAGAGCGCGCCACAGGGACAGAGAGCGGGCCTGGTCCCAGGAGTCGGTCAGCGGGTTGCCCCGGATGCCGCCCGTGCGCATCTCCACCTGGGGGAAATTGCGGACGTTAGGAGCGGCGTCGGCGGCGCATAAGTCTGCGGCTGTGTAGGGGGAGTGGCGGCCATTAGGAGCGGCGCCGGCGGCTATCGCCGCCGCCGCCACATCTGATTTTTGGAGCGGTTGGGATGTCAGTGTTGGGGTCGGGCTGAGCCAGAACACAGCCCGGCCTCAACTGCCAGCACTGACGTCACATCCGTTTCATTTCTGTCTCCACAATCCGTTTTTGCCCCATCACGAATGAGGCGCCACTAAGGAAGTTTCACTTCAAAAAAAGATTGACGGGGGGGAGGGGGTAAGGGAGGTTGGGTACAAAAATAATGAGGGAGGAAAGGGCAGGGGTGGGGGGGGGAACAGCCATTTGGTGAAGCCACACCAGCATATTGCACTTCAGTGTGACATAACATACTACCTTTTAATATTAAAATGGAAGGATAGAAGAGAAAAATAGAAAGAGAAAAAACCCGGGTCAGACCCTGAATATATATATCTCTGGGTAATCCGTAACAAGAGTGGGGGGGGTTACCATTCATAGACCAACCTAGCAATATAATTATTAATATATATATCGGGGGTAACAGCTGGATCTTCCTCCTGGATCTCAGGAGGGGGTGATATTATATTATTATAGACTGAGGGAGTTCTGGATCATATTTCGGTTTCCTATAAACCATATCCAGGGTAGCCAGACCTTCAGATAGTTGTCATGTGTATCGTTCAGAAAGCTTGTGAGCTTTTCCATTGAACATACAAACCATACTTTGTTTCTAATTAGCGAGATTGATGGGGTTTTATCTTGTTTCCAGAGACCCGCCAGGGCACATCGTGCCGCGGTGATGATATGGGTGATTAACTTATTCTCTGCCCTAGTGTGACCATGGAGTGGCTTATTTAATTAAAACAGCCAGGGGTCCAGTGGGATGTCCGTACCCATAATCTGGCGGATCCAGGCTCTCACCTGCGCCCATAAAGCCTGCACATAGGGGCATGACCACCACATATGCAGGAATGAGGCCACCTCACCGCAACCCTTAGGACATACAGGGGAGTAGCCTGGCACATACACTGGCGACACACTTTATTCGAGCTCGGCTAGTCCCACGAATTCGGGTATACTCGGGTGTATTGAGGTTTGTGACTGTTTTCTGCCCGAGTGCATTGGGTTATTTTCCAGGCAGGGATTGAAGCATTTTATTCCCGCTGGCTGCAATACTGCACAGTATATATATATATATATTCTGCATTACAATTCATGAATTTATGCCATCTGGTAGACACGCGAAGCATTGCAGCCTATTAAATCCTAATCATTATCATTTAACAGATCAGCCGCCCGTCAGCCAGGCATGAACCATGGCTGGGAAGGCAAATGCAACGGGGCTGGTCAGAGGTGAGGAGCGGCGCATTCCAGGTATCTGCCAGGTACATACTGGGTATTTGCTCGAATAAAGTGTGTCGGTGCAGTACAGTATTTGGCTATATTTTCTGGTGTATTGTACCAGCGAGTCATTACTTTACCTGATGGTTGAGCAAATTGAGCTTTTGGCTACCACTTCGAAAATGTCCAGCCAGTCCTCATCGTCCAGCTCTTCCCCGAGGTCCAAATTAGAGTTTTGACAGAATATTTCATACAGGTTAAAATAAAATAGTATTGGGGAGCGTGGGGGGGGGGGGGGGTACGAGCCACTAACTCAGAGACTTTATATAATCATTTATATATGTAGCCATTTGGGCCCTTACCCAGGACTTCGTCATCGTTGAATCTTAGCCATGGTTCCCATATTTTATTACATTTGTCCATTGAGTGTTTCAAAAATGCAGTTATCAGTTCCATTATCATAACTCGTTAATTCTATATATTTCCCTTGCTCGTGTGGGGGGTAATAAGCTTTTCCAAGCAACTGCTATTTCGCATCCAGCGGCGGTTAGACTATGTGATATTAATTGTTGGACCGTGTGGCTCGCCTCCTCAACTGGTTTGGCCAGAACATAAGTCAGAGGATCTAGTGGGATCCCAAGACCTATTGTCTCTATGATGATCCCCTGAACTACTTTCCAATATTTCTGAACTGCTGGGCATTTCCACCAAATGTGGGCCATATCTCCGACCTGCCCACACGCTCTCTAACAGAGATCTGTAGTCTCGGGGAACATCTGCTTCAGCCTTGCCGGAGTGAGATACCATTGATGTTTTCTTTTGTAGTCGTGCCTATAGAAGATTTGGCCGCATTGTCTCAAATGTTTTCCCAGTCCTCCCTGTCTATATCTATCTCTAGATCCCTAGCCCATTTGGTCAGGTATCCATGGTCTGGGGTGCTCCCTGCTGATTCTAATCCGGCATATATCATAGTAATTAAACCCTTTGGTATCCTTCTCTTTTACATAATGCCTCGAAGTTTCATAGCTGCGGGAATTCTAACTTCCTAGAGACAGACATAAGATAATGTCTGAGCTGGAAAGACTTGAAGACAGGTAGATCTGGTGCATCAAATTTGGCTCTGAGTTCTGCAAAATTCAGCATTTTCCCTCTAAGAAGAAGGTCCCGACTTTTCTGATATTCTTCTACTTGAATTGTTCAAAGGATCCTGGGTTTGTTCCTGGTGGGAATTCGGGGTTATTAAAAAGGGGGAAAAGCTGTGACATACTCGACATTAATTTAAATTTTGTTTGGGTCTTTGTCCAAATGTCTAATGTAAATTTCAGTGGGACTAATTCTGAATGTCTCAAGTCAGTGTCCCTTTCCTCCGGTATCCAGAGAGATAGTGGGACCGGACAGCCCGCCGAATATTTTGTTTCTATTGCGACCCAGCAAAACTCGGCAGGGTAAGCACACCAAACAACTACTTATGCGCAGTTGGGCCACATAATAATATTTGAGAATGTCCGGAACTCCCAATCCACCCCTTGATCTGGAGGCTAAAAGTATGGTCCTTGCTACTCTACGTTTCTTACCCAACCATATAAACCGAAAAATCTGGTTCTGAAGGGTTCTTATGTCCCCTCTAGGGATATGAATTGGGAGGGTCTGAAAATAATATAATAGTCTGGGGAGGATGTTCATTTTTATTGATGTCATTCTACCAAACCATGAGATCTTCCGTCTGCTCCACTCCAGTAAATGTTTCCTTATTTTATCGAAAAGGGGAGGATAATTACACTGAGAGATTAATAATTTCTGGAAATATTTACCCCAAGGTATTTAAGGTGAGTAACCCGCCACCGGAATATAAAATGTTGTTGTAGGCATTTGAGATTGGAGACCAGGAGGGACAGGTTCAGGGCCTCCGACTTATCTTTGTTTATCTTGTATCTTTGTATCTTCATATTTTACCGAACTCATTCAGTGACTTTGCTAAACTCGGCAAGGACATCAGTGGGTTGGCCAGAGTCAAGATTACAACATCGTCGAAAAGCGAGATTTGATAGCTTTTGCCTCCTATGTCAATGCACTGAATATCTAGGTTTGATCTGATCGTTGAGGCGACGGTTCAATTGATAGAGCGAATAAAAGCGGGGAGAGGGAGCATCCCTGCCTTGTACCATTTTTAATATTTATAGCTTTTAAGTTATTACCAGATAGTTGAACCATTGCTCTGGGGGAGTGGTAGAGAGCCCTTACTCCTTGTAGAAATAGCCCCGAAAAGGCATCATAGTTTTATCTAGAAAGTCCCAATTGATTCTATCAAAGGCCTTCTCTGCATCTAGGCTAAGCAAAATCGCCTTTTTTTGGTGAGGTGTACATGTTCTATAATATTGATAATTTTTCTCGAGTTGTTTCAGGCCTGTCTACCTGAGACAAACCTGACCTGGTCTATATTAATTAACCTCAGGAGAATTGGATTCAGCCTATTGGCGAGTATCTTGCTGTATATTTTAATGTCTGAATTTAGGAGGGATATGGGCCTATAGCTGCCACAGCAGAGGGTGTCACACCCTGGCTTATGTATACTTGCTAAATTAGCAATGGTCAAATTTGTTGGAATTTTATTGCCTTCTATAAATGAATTGAACATCTCTAAGAGAGTTGATGAGAGGTTTGGGAGGAATTTTTTATAATATATATTTGATTGTCCGTCCGGACCTGGAGATTTGCCTGATTTCAGATTTTTTTATTACGTCCGCCAGTTCCTGCTGGCTAATCTTGCCGTTCAGAGTGGTCTTTTCTGCGTCGGTTAATTTAAGCAGATTACAGTTATCCAGGTATTTTGAGATTCTGAATTTGAGGATTACAGTTATCCAGGTATTTTGAGATTCTGAATTTGAGGAGCTAGGGAGCCCTTCTGATATATTCAAATCGTATAAGTCAGCAAAACATTTTGAGAATTCGCCAGCAATCTCCCGGTCATCAAATGTGGTCAACCCATCTTTGCGTCTAATTGCTGGATTTTGTGTTTTGGCCTTTACCCCTTTTAACTTGTTAGCTAGGATCCGATCAGCTTTATTCCCTTTAATGTAATACAACTGATTGGTCCATTTCAGGGAGCGTTCCACCTCTTCTAATTTTGTTTTAACTATTGTCTGGTTACTATAAGGGATTTATAGATTGTTGTGGGTGGGTTGGATTTGTGTTTATGTTCTAGATCCAGAATTTTCTTTGACAATTCTTCATGCAAATTTTGTCTAACTTTTTTCTCATGGGATGCCACAGAGATAAAAACCCCTCTAATTGTAGCCTTGTAGCATCGAAGAAGAGTCCATGAGCCCCTATTTAGGGTGAAGTAATCATCTAAGGAAGTTTTTATTTTATTTATTATATCTGTATGGTTCAGTAATGATTAGTTCAACCTCCAACAATTAGAATTAGTCCTGGTAAAAGATGGTTAGAGGGTCAGCTCTATCAGAGCATGGTCCGACCAGGTGATTGGGCCAATATCAGACCAGGAGGTTGCTCCGAGAATATTTTTGGTTACAAAAAGATCAGACCAAAACTCCTTTACTAAAGTCCTGAATATTTTAGACGTTTTCTGAGTTAGCGCTGAGAGAGTCTGGCCATTCGTGGATGGCCTATCCAGAACTGGCGAGATCACCATGTTAAAATCTCCTCCCAGAATAAGGTTGTTCAGGGACTGGGGCTCTAGAACCTTCCTCAGGAATTCAGCCTGGTGGTCATTAGGCGCGTAGACATTAATTATTGTCAACGCTGAAACCGCTAGAGTTCCTTGGACGACCAAGAACCTGCCCTCCGGGTCTGAGCTTATTTTTTCCATCTTGAACGGGATACTCTGTATCATCAGAATAGCCACTCCCCTTTTCTTACTATTGAAGGGGTGGGGGAGGAGGGGGTATTAGGTTATTAGGTACGTGTTTGTGATAACTGACAGGATTCTTCATAGGTCACAGAGGTTTTAAGTGTACAGTGCATAAAACTGCACAATGAAATGTGATCTTTATAATAATAATAATGGTTTTTCTTGTAGAGCACTGACAGTGTACGCAGTGCTGTAAACAGAATTCTGCTTCATAGAGCTGACTATCTATCTTATGGTGCCTGAGGCACAGGGAGATAAAGTGATTCACACAAGGACCTGACACTGGGATTTGAACCAGGGTCCCCTGCCTCACACTCCGTGTCATCATTATGAGTCAGCGCCTTTAATCACTGAGCCACTCGTGCCTCTTTAAGGAGCTAGTTTTCTAATATATATTACAACCCACACACACAAAAAACCCGGGTAATAATAGAAATGCCAGTTTGATTAAATGTTGCTTATTTGTCACCGTCGATGAATGTCTCTGTGCCTGTTTATGCTGCAAAGTACTATTGCATTGGTGTGTTTTAAGGATGTTTTATAACGGAGAGGGGGGGCGATGACCCAGCAATGTCCCTGCAGTCTCCCCCCTTCCCCCACACCTTTAAATTCTCCCATCTGCTCTGGCTCCCCTAACCTGTTCCCTCCCCCGCTCCTCCTGTTTTCTATCTTGTTCCCCTTTCAAAATTCACCACTCCTCCGCGCGCATTGTCCAAATACGTTGCTGTTCCCTCACCCTCCTCCATACCACCTGTTCCCTTTTCTCATTTCGTACATGCTGCCTTTGCTTTTCTCTGATGCCAGACTCTTCTTCTTTTTAATTTGACCCCCATCGTGGCCAGATGGGGCTTTCAACGCATTCCCACGCACGCAAACCATCATTAAATCAAGTCGAAAAATAGGGGTTGTAGCCCTCTGGAAACACCTAACACCGTTGTAGCCCTCGTTTGTAGATTAATTTTCCTGTTAACGGCATGGGATTGCTTCTTTCTTTGGGAGCAGGGGAGCGAAGGCACTTTGCTGAGCAGAGGATATGAGATCAATGCCTCAGCTATGTGTGTTACAGGCTTTTAATCTATTCCAGATTGGAATTCTGAAGAGGAGAATGAAAGGTCTCTTACCTTGTCACCACACTCATCACACGCACATTCGTTTCCCTGCAAAAAGGATCATTATGACACATACATGCATCATTTCCAAACCACGCTTAGCCGTTAAACTCAAATGACGAGTTAAAATTCATGGTGAGGTCTTTAGGATTTGCACACACTGTTTTAATGATCGTCTCTGGAGGCCATGTCATAATATTGCAATATGTCATGATATAACCAGTTGATCGTTCGTTATTCAGTGGCTATTTTCTGATCCAGGAAAGACTTGGGGTGTAAATAGCTGTTGGAGATGTCAACTCCATTTGCAGCTTCTAGCCATAACAGACACCAGGAGTTGGGTTACCAGGTGCTATGTAGCACTTCATCTGCAAAACTTTACTGCCCCTCTGTTAATGAATATGCTGTACTATATAATGTTACTGAGTTTATCTATATACCCCCATCCTTCAAAATCTCATTCTCTATACGTGGAGTGGCCAACTGCAGTCCTCAAGGGCCTCCAACAGACCAAGTATTAGGGATATCCCTGCTTCAGCACAGGTGGATCAATCAGTGGCTCAGTCTTTGACTTTACATTAAGGAAAAAGGCAAAAAAGGCAGCGCACTGCCAAAAAAATAGGAGGCGGCTCACAAGTACTTTAAAAGGGTTTATTCCATAAGAGGATCAAACATATCCCCAGAGAGCAACAAAAAAACACCACACCAACGCGTTTCGGGCCGTGAGAAAGGGCACACGGCCCGAAACGCGTTGGTGTGGTGTTTTTTTTGTTGCTCTGGGGATATGTTTGATCCTCTTATGGAATAAACCCTTTTAAAGTACTTGTGAGCCGCCTCCTATTTTTTTGGCAGTGCGCTGCCTTTTTCCTTGCTCTATTACCTTGCTGGTGGATTAGCACGCCGCTTTATGAAGTTACCGCAATTGGACCAGACTGGAGGATAAGTGACGCTGAACAGTGAGTAACCCCTGTGGGTTTATGCTTATTATTCTATACCTATAGCCTATTGGACAACTTATGTACTAACATATGTGTCATTGCACACTATGTACTAGTCCCCTCTCCCTATTAGGGAATTCTAATTACTCACAACCTCAGTACAGAGGTCCAGGCAGTTTTATATATGCACCTATGGGACTGTTCTATATTGGATGCGCCGGTCACCTCTACTCTTGCTCTTTGACTTGACTTTACATCACACACACACACACACACACACACACACACACACACACACACACACACACACACACACACACACACACACACACACACACACACACACACACACACACACACACACACACACAGATAAATAGGGATGTGCATATATATATATATATATATGTGTGTGTGTGTGTGTGTGTGTGTGTGTGTGTGTGTGTGTGTGTGTGTATATATATATATAGATATGTGTATATATATATGTGTATATATATATTTATATGTGTATATATACATATATGTATGTGTGTGTGTATATATATATTGTGATATACACATTTGCATGCACACACGTAAAAAGATATATACTGCCAAAACGGTAAGCCTCTTTTGCTTTTGGGGTTGTGATGCTCCTGATACATTTTCTATTCTCTAAGGACAATTGGCCATATTTACTAATCGGTCTTCTGCCATAATACGCCTTCCACGCTGGAAGCCACGTAGGACCTATTGACTTGAATGGGCTGTTTGTTATTTTGTCCTGCTTTAGAAGGTGTCTTATAGCATAAGGTTGCTTAGTAAGAAGTATACTGGACACCTAACAAGCTCCTATTGAACCCCCAAAAACAGGTTAATAAAGGCTTCAATCAGACTTAGAACTTTGCAACTAATATTGACAGATCTTATACTATATTAGTGAAAGCACTGTATGTTTGCCTGCCTGGATGTCCGGTGTCCCTAGGGGAAATCTCATTGGTCCCTTGGCCCGCCCGCCCCCGCACACCTCTCATTGGCCTGAAGCGGAGTGACGGGCCAAAGTACACACAGGGACACACACACACACAGGGACACACACACACAGGGACACACACACACAGGGACACACACACACACAGGGACACACACACACACACACACACGGACACACACACACACAGGGACACACACACACACACACACACACAGTGACAGACACACACACACACACACACACACAGGGACACACACACACACACACACACACACACACACACACACACACACACACACACACACACACCACACACACCACACACACACACTGTTACATACATTAGCGGGGCTCACAGTTAGCAGCACCCGCGCGCACCTCCTCCTCTCCCCGTGTCTCCCGCGCTTTCACCCCGCCCCCCCCTCCCCCGGCGCAGCTACATTCAGCGGGGGACACACACACTATTATTACCCCTTCAGCGCCCCCCCCCCCCACCCAGTGTTAGCGGCCGTGCGAGACCCCCC
Source organism: Ascaphus truei (assembly GCF_040206685.1). Classification (NCBI taxonomy): domain Eukaryota; kingdom Metazoa; phylum Chordata; class Amphibia; order Anura; family Ascaphidae; genus Ascaphus; species Ascaphus truei. Next base: position 5,267,830 of record NC_134499.1, read on the forward strand.
CTCTATATCTCCCACCTCTCCCCCCCCCCCCCACACATATACGTGCCCCCCCCTCCCCGGCGCTACAACTCACCCCTCACCGGGCGGGGGAACAGCCAGTGGCCAGGCAGGCTGCCTCGCGGCGCCAAGTGCCCAAGATGGCGGCGCCCGGGACACAGCGGGGGAGCGGCCACAACACGCTGCCTCCCGCCTCAGATCCACATGGGAACTGCCGGATCCCGGGTGAGTGAGCGGCCTTCACCTCCCCTCCACCCCCCATCACCTCCCCTCCAGTGTCAGTGTCTCCCCGATACCCCCCCCCCCCCCCGGCGCCGCTACAGTCAGCGGGGGAGCGAGCGAGCGCCCGGGATACAGCGGGGGAGCGGCCACAACACGCTGCCTCCCGCCTCAGATCCACGTGGGACCTGCCGGATGGGTGAGTGAGCGGCCTTCACCTCCCCTCCACCCCCCCCTCCCCTCCAGTGTCAGTGTCTCCCCGATACCCCCCCCCCCCGGCGCCGCTACAGTCAGCGGGGGAGCGAGCGAGCGCCCGGGACACAGCGGGAGAGCGGCCACAACACGCTGCCTCCCGCCTCAGATCCACGTGGGACCTGCCGGACGGGTGAGTGAGCGGCCCTCACCCACCCCTCACCCCCCATCACCTCCCCTCACCCCCTTTCACCTCCCCTCACTCCACTTCTCCCTTCCACCCCCTTTTACCTCCACCCCCCCTTCACCTCCCCTCCACCCCCCCCTTCACCACCTCCCCTTCACCTCCCCTCCACCCCCCCCCTTCACCTCCCTTCCACCCCCCCCCCTTCACCTCCCTTCCACCCCCCCCTTCACCTCCCTTCCACCCCCCCCTTCACCTCCCTTCCACTCCCCCCCCTTCACATCCCCTCCACCCCCCCACCTTCACCTCCCCTCCACACCCCCTTCACCTCCCCTCCACCCCCCCTTCCCACCGCCCCCCCCCCTTCCCACCGCCTCCCCCTTCCCACCGCCTCCCCCCCCCTTCCCACCGCCTCCCCCCCCTTCCCACCACCGCCCCCCCCCCTTCCCACCGCCTCCACCCCCCTTCCCACCGCCTCCCCCCCCCCTTCCCACCGCCTCCCCCCCCTTCCCACCGCCTCCCCCCCCCTTCCCACTGCCTCCCCCCCCCCCTTCCCACCGCCTCCCAGCCCCCCTTCCCACCGCCTCCACCCACCCCTTCCCACCGCCTCCCCCCACCCCTTCCCACCGCCTCCCCCCCCCCTTCCCACCGCCTCCCCCCCCCTTCCCACCGCCTCCCCCCCCTTCCCACCGCCTCCCTCCCCCCCTTCCCACCGCCTCCCTCCCCCCCTTCCCAACACCTCCCCCCCCTTCCCACCACCTCCCCCCCCTTCCCACCACCTCCCACCCCCCTTCCCACCGCCTCCCACCCCCCGCCTTCCCACCTCCTCCCACCCCCCGCCTTCCCTCCGCCTCCCCTTCCCACCTCCTCCCCCTTCCCACCACCTCACCCCTCCCCCCCTTCCCACCCCCCCCCTTTCCAACACCTCCCCCCCTTCCCACCACCTCCCCCCCTTCCCACCACCTCCCCCCCTTCCCACCACCTCCCCCCTCCTCCCCCTTCCCACCACCTACCCCCTCCTCCACCTTCCCCCTCCTCCCCCTTCCCACCACATCCCCCCTTCTCTCCCTTTCCACCACCTTCCCCCTCCTCCTTCCCACCACCTCCCCCCTTCCCACCACCTCCCCCCTCCTCCCCCTTCCCACCACCTCCCCCCTCCTCCCCCTTCCCACCACTTCTCCCATCCCCCCCCCGCTCCCCTTCCCCCCCCCCGCTCCCCTTCCCCCCCCCGCTCCCCTTCCCCCCCCGCTCCCCTTCCCCCCCCTCCACTCCCCTTCACCCCCCCTCCGCTCCCCTTTCCACCCCCCCTCTGCTCCTCTTCCCCCCCCCCTCCACCTCTTTTTCCCCTTTCCCCTCCCACCCCCTCCCACACTTCCCCCCCCTCCTCTAACCCTTCCCCTCCCTCCTCTAACCCTTCCCCCCCCTCCTCTAACCCTTCCCCCCCCTCCTCTAACCCTTCCCCCCCCCTCCTCTAACCCTTCCCCCCCCCTCCTCTAACCCTTCCCCCCCCTCCTCTAACCCTTCCCCCCCCTCCTCTAACCCTTCCCCCCCCTCCTCTAACCCTTCCCCCCTCCTCCACCCCTTGCCCCCCTCCTCCACCCCCTCCTCCCCTTCCCGCCGCCCTTCGCCTTCATGCCCGCCTTACCGCCTCCCCACCCCCGCCTCTGCCTTTCACCCGCCCTTACTCCGGCCGCCTCTGCCTTTCACCCACCGCCTCACAGCCGCTGCACGCACTCAACAGACACCCGCCACACTCGGCACATACCTGCCGCCACACACACCTGCTGCCTCCCGCCCCTACGCACCGACATCACTGACCCACCGCCTCACACCCTAGCAGGACCCCCACTCACAGACAGCACTCACAACCCACGCGCCAGCCGCCGCCTCACACCCTTGCAGGACCCCCACTCACAGACAGCACTCACAACCCACGCGCCCCCCGCCGCCTCACACCCTAGCAGGACCCCCATTCACAGACAGCACTCACAACCCACGCACCACCCGCCGCCTCACACCCTAGCAGGACCCCCACTCGCAGACAGCACTCACAACCCACGCGCCACCCGCCGCCTCACACCCTAGCAGGACACACGACTCAGATTTTTACATCACTTATGGCACCAAAATATACATTGTACTGTGGTGTGGTTACAATAAACCATTTTTATACAACATCGTATTACATTTTCTTCCATCTTTCTTTTCAATATTATTATCCAACCTTTACAACAAACAGTCACCTATTGTTCCACGATTTATAAATAATACTACCTATTACGCATTTACATCCCGGGCAATGCCGGGTCTCTCAGCTAGTTTACTATAAATCATTCTTCCTGTTATTATACAGGTTATTAAGAATTTATATTAGCGTTAGGGACCCCTGAATTGTGGTCTGCCGTGACGCTGGCTCAGGGGCTTACAACAATTTTGGCCAAAAATTTCAAACTAAAAGACCATTTTATTTAATAGATATTTATACATATATATTTAGGCACTGTACCGTGTATGATTTTCACTGGATGTGCTAAAACTGAGCTTTGTCTGTTTTTTATGTGCTGTCTCTGGTTTTAAATTTTTAGTAAGAAGTAAGTAACTAGACTAAGGACCTGATTCCCTTTATGGTGCTAAGTTTTAGCATGCCCTAACTCCCATTTGAGTAGGCGTACTAAATCTTAGCACTCTTTAGTAAATCTGGGCCTAAGAGTCTCTCATTTTCCGCTGTGAGAGACAAATTAAATCACAACCCAATAGATCTTATGAAGGACTAAGACATATATATATATATATATATATATATATATATATATATATATATATATATATATATATATATATATATATACATACATACATTATATATATATAATATTGCCTTTGTGTTTATATCCTGCTGCATTGCAATGGTTCTAGCAATGCAATCTCTAAAAGAGTGCATTTTCTGGGGTAGGTAACCAAACTCATCCTGTGCCTTATTCTTGACAAAACATATTCCTGTCACCGAAGGCTGTATTGAGGGAGGCGAGAATTAACTCTGTCGCTGCCAGAGGTGCCTGTAATTCAGCGAAGGGTGGAAGAGCAGAACTGAATCATTTTGCTGACATACATGACAAGCCAGCAAAAAATAACCAAAACACCAGCAATTACATGAACATGAATCTTTTCTTGGGTAGCTGATGCTGTGCCTACAGTCTTGTATTTTAATCTATCACTGAGTTACTGAAGGTAACACTTCCAGACAAGCAGGTGCTTGTGGTTTGACAAACAGGGCAGTGAGAGGGTTAAGAAAGGCTGTGCTAATTCGCTAGGGAAGGTGGCTGTGACGTCCAGCCCTCCCCTCCTAACTCGGAGACCAGGCAACGGCTGTGCAGTATAGCGAGGCAGTGGAGCTAGAGCTGGGAGCTATCTCAGCCTCTCTCCATCTGCCTGTGGACAAGCTTTGCATCCAGGAAGAGAGGCTTCTTCCAGAAGGACTCTTCCAACTCTGTGTGCTTCTTATTTTCTCTGCTAAGGTGTCCCCCTGAAAGCTGTCACCCTGAAGTTTCTGGCTGTCTTGCTGGTGGCAGGAATGCTTGCATTCCTAGGTGCCATCATATGCATCATAGCAAGCGTCCATCCAGCAGCCAAGGGACCTGTCCTCAGTGCTGAAAATGAATCAGCACCGGCAGCTCCACTAGAGAAGAGCCTTGGAGCTCTCCATGGTGTTAAAACCCTCTATGGCTCCAAAGATGCCTTCCTGGAGCTGTCAGGCTCCAAGACGCAGGCTCCTCCGAGCTTCAGCAGGATGCTGTGCACGCCTCTGGCTATGGAGTGCCCTTCTGATGTGCAAAGAGATGCCCCTCAACCTCATGGAGAGGAGCCCCTGTCTCTGCATGGCACAGCAGAGCAGCTGAGGCTGACAGTGCTGCAGCAGAAGAAGCAGATCCTCACAGACCAAGAGGCCATCAGGGAACTGACCGGCAAGCTGAGCCGCTGTGAGAACGGGGTGGACAAAGGCTACCAGCAGGGGGCAGACGGTTGGGGTCCGAGAGAGGGGGCCATGGGAGATCTGCCCCTGGACTCCCCTCAGGCAGTGCAAGAGCTGGAAGAGGCAGTCAGGACCCTGAAGGATCGGATCGAGAAGATTGAGGTGAGGAAAGATGGGGGTACACACGGGGACCTCCATATATCTAGCAAAGTAAGGGCAGGATTAAGATATAGGGTGAAATCCCCTACTACATTTAATTACACAGAGAATATAGATGGAAAGGTAGGCAGATATATATATACGTATTGATAGATGATTGATAGATAGATAGGTAAAGATTGATCGATACATAGATATATAGAGAGAGAGGGACTGAGCGATGAATAGAGGCGTTGATGAGGGCTGGCGATGAATCCCTAAACCTTTAGTGATATATAGACAATGCTATTATAAAGGGTATGGGATTTCGTCCTTAAAACTACACAATACCTATCGGGGTCCTATGGACTAAGGAGGGAGAAGATAGAGGCTATGAGAGGTGTGTGCCCATGAACCCCAAAATGCCCCCTGCATAGGCAGTAATATAGTAAGGGAAAGGGGGTTTCATCAAAACATTTCAAAATAGGAAATGTAGGATGGGAGTTTGGGATTGAATGCCTAATTTTGAAATGACATATAAATTAACAAAAGAATGAGTACAAGGTGGTAACTCATCCACCCAACTCCCCCCCCCCCCCCCCCCCCCCGGAAAAAACATAAAGGGTGTAGTCTGTAAAAGGTAAATATAAGGGGCAGTGCC
>NC_134499.1:5278190-5411353 GCF_040206685.1 Ascaphus truei
TGTCAGAGAGAGAATGATCCGCTGCTGCCAGAATCACTCTACTCTATCCTAAATATATCTTAGCTTCTCCCCTGCTGAAATCACTCTCTTGGCTTCCGATCAAATCCCGCATCTCACACTCAATTCTCCTCCTCACTTTTAAAGCTTTACACTCTTCTGTCCCTCCTTACATCTCAGCCCTAATTTCTCGCCATGAACCATCCCGACTCTTGCGTTCTTCTCAAGGATGTCTTCTCTCTACCCCCTTTGTATCTAAAGCCCTCTCCCGCCTTAAACCTTTCTCACTGACTGCCCCGCACCTCTGGAATACCCTTCCGCTCAATACTCGACTAGCACCCTCTCTATCCACCTTTAAGACCCACCTTAAGACACACTTGCTTAAAGAAGCATTTGAGTAGCACCGTGGATAATACTATACACATATATAGTTACATAGTTACATAGTAGATGAGGTTGAAAAAAGACGTACGTCCATCAAGTTCAACCTATGCTAAATTAGACAACAGATACTTTATCCTATATCTATACTTACTTATTGATCCTGAGGAAGGCAAACAAAAAACCCCAGAGTCATATCATCCAATGATGTCTCCTAAGGGGAAAAATAAATTCCTTCCTGACTCCAAGAATTGGCAATCAGATTAATCCCTGGATCAGCATCCTTCCCATGTATACTTATTTGGTATATCCCTGTATACCTTTTCTATCTAAAAAGATGCACAACCTAAGCTTGGCCCCCTGCAGACGCACTTACCAGAATGCCCTCCCACTGTCTCTGTACATTCTTCCTACCTACCAATTAGACTGTAAGCTCTACCTAATTTTTACTTTTATGTCAGAAGCACTTATACCCATAACCTGTTATTTATATTATTTGTTATTTATATGATTGTCACGTGTATTACTACTGTGAAGCGCTATGTATATTAATGGCGCGAGAGATAGAGAGAGAGAGAATGAGAGAGAGAGAGAGAGAGATGGTGTGTGTGAGAGAATGAGAGAGAATGATGGCGTGTGAGAATGAGAGAGAAATAGAATGATAGTGCGTGAGAAAGAGAGAATGATTGTGTGTGTGCGTGTGTGTGTATGTGTGTGTGTGTGTGTGAGAGAGAAAGAGAACATGATGGTGTAAGAGAGAGCATGATGGTGTGTGAGAGAGAGCATGATGGTGTGTGAGAGAGAGCATGATGGTGTATGTATGTGTGTGGGGGTGGGGTGAGAGAGAGAGTACTAATTATTATTAACGATGATGATAATAATAATGGACTACCGACAAATCTGAGGAAGGCAAGACTCCTACTGCTCCATCATTGTTCCTCCTCTCCCAGCTCTCAGTTCCTGCCCTCTGCTCTCTCCCTGTCGCGTCAACCTCTTTAATAATTAAATAGCTGGAAAATCATCAGTCATCGCTGCCTTGTGAATGTCTTATTACGGGCGGGTAATGGGCTTCCCGTGTCTCTGCTCACAGGGAAGCTGCCATCTCCTTAGCACAACCCTCCAGCCGCAGGAATTATGAACGGGCTATGTAACCCCTCGCTGCTCGGACTGTGAACGGGTTACAAAACAGCAATCTCCAAGTAGAAACGGGCCGCCAGCACTAACATGGAGGCACCATAAGGTTTAATCATTTATTAAAGAGACGAACAGGGAGATAGAGTCCTGGCTGCAAACTGAGAGGCTATTTAATATTTACTGTCCCTGCTGAGATCAAGAGGAACCAATGACAGTGAGGGCTTGGAGGGGGTTACGTTAGTATGTGAGTACAGTGAGCTGAGACTCGAGTGGGGTGTGATTGCCTCTGGCCGTTCCTTCTCCTTGTGTTCTACAAAAGTTTGCACAGGCAAAGCCCCCTCTCTCCCCCTCCCCCTCATCTTTATTGGCCTCCAACAGTGGGCTGGAAGTTGAGTAAACACTTGATTGACCTCCCTCCCCCCCCCCCTCGTTTAGAACGTATACTGTCTATGTATATAGGAAAGATTGAAGTAGTGATTGTTATACATCCCGTTATATGAGCTTTAATAAGAGCAGATAATAGAATAGGAGGTGATGATAGATAGGTAGGTAGACATATAGATACATACATTGATACAGATAGGTAGGTAGATACAATATATAGATAAATACATTGATACAGATAGACAGATAGGTAGGTAGCTATATATATATATATATATATATAGACAGACAGACAGACAAATAGGGATAGATAGATAGATAGATAGATAGATAGATAGATAGATAGATAGATAGATAGATAGAGATGATACATAGATAGGTAGTTAGATATATAGATAGACAAATAGATAGATAAATGGGGGTGGGTAGATAGATATACAGGTAGAGAGGCAGATAGACAAAATGGATGGATATATAGGATGGAGAGCGAGAGACGGATAGATATGCATGATGAGATTAGATAGATAGATAGGCATGATGAGATTAGATAGATAGATAGATAGATAGATAGATAGATAGATAGATAGATAGATAGATAGATAGATAGATAGACAGACATGATGAGATTATATAGATAGGCATGATGAGATTAGATAGATAGATAGGCATGATGAGATTAGCTAGATAGATAGGCATGATGAGATTAGATAGATAGATAGATAGATAGATAGATAGATAGATAGATAGATAGATAGATAGATAGGCATGATGAGATTAGATAGATAGAAGGCATGATGAGATTATATAGATAGATAGGCATGATGAGATTATATAGATAGGCATGATGAGATTATATAGATAGGCATGATGAGATTAGATAGATAGGCATGATGAGATTAGATAGATAGGCATGATGAGATTAGATAGATAGGCATGATGAGATTAGATAGATATGCATGATGAGATTAGATAGATAGATAGATAGATAGGCATGATGAGATTAGATAGATAGAAGGCATGATGAGATTATATAGATAGATAGGCATGATGAGATTATATAGATAGGCATGATGAGATTATATAGATAGGCATGATGAGATTAGATAGATAGGCATGATGAGATTAGATAGATAGGCATGATGAGATTAGATAGATAGGCATGATGAGATTAGATAGATATGCATGATGAGATTAGATAGATAGATAGACATGAGGAGATTAGATAGATAGATAGATAGATAGATAGATAGATAGATAGGTAGATATGATGAGATTATATAGATAGGCATGATGAGATTAGATAGATAGATAGATAGATAGATAGGCATGATGAGATTAGATAGATAGAAGGCATGATGAGATTATATAGATAGATAGGCATGATGAGATTATATAGATAGGCATGATGAGATTAGATAGATAGGCATGATGAGATTAGATAGATAGGCATGATGAGATTAGATAGATAGGCATGATGAGATTAGATAGATAGGCATGATGAGATTAGATAGATATGCATGATGAGATATGATAGATAGATAGACATGAGGAGATTAGATAGATAGATAGATAGATAGATAGATAGATAGATAGGTAGATATGATGAGATTATATAGATAGGCATGATGAGATTAGATAGATAGATAGATAGATAGATAGGCATGATGAGATTAGATGGATAGATAGGCATGATGAGATTAGATAGATAGATAGATAGATAGATAGATAGATAGATAGATAGATAGATAGATAGATAGGCATGATGAGATTAGATAGATAGATAGGCATGATGAGATTAGATAGATAGAAGGCATGATGAGATTATATAGATAGATAGGCATGATGAGATTATATAGATAGGCATGATGAGATTATATAGATAGGCATGATGAGATTAGATAGATAGGCATGATGAGATTAGATAGATAGGCATGATGAGATTAGATAGATAGATAGGCATGATGAGATTAGATAGATAGATAGGCATGATGAGATTAGATAGATAGATAGATAGATAGATAGATAGATAGATAGATAGATAGATAGATAGGCATGATGAGATTAGATAGATAGATAGATAGATAGATAGGCATGATGAGATTAGATAGATAGAAGGCATGATGAGATTATATAGATAGATAGGCATGATGAGATTATATAGATAGGCATGATGAGATTATATAGATAGGCATGATGAGATTATATAGATAGGCATGATGAGATTAGATAGATAGGCATGATGAGATTAGATAGATAGGCATGATGAGATTATATAGATAGGCATGATGAGATTAGATAGATAGGCATGATGAGATTAGATAGATAGGCATGATGAGATTAGATAGATAGATAGGCATGATGAGATTAGATAGATAGATAGGCATGATGAGATTAGATAGATAGATAGATAGATAGATAGATAGATAGATAGATAGGCATGATGAGATTAGATAGATAGAAGGCATGATGAGATTATATAGATAGATAGGCATGATGAGATTAGATAGATAGGCATGATGAGATTAGATAGATAGGCATGATGAGATTAGATAGATAGGCATGATGAGATTAGATAGATAGGCATGATGAGATTAGATAGATAGAAGGCATGATGAGATTATATAGATAGATAGGCATGATGAGATTAGATAGATAGGCATGATGAGATTAGATAGATAGATAGATAGATAGATATGATGAGATTAGATAGATAGATAGATAGATAGGCATGATGAGATTAGATAGATAGATAGATAGATAGATAGATAGATAGATAGATAGATAGATAGATAGATAGGCATGATGAGATTAGATAGATAGAAGGCATGATGAGATTATATAGATAGATAGGCATGATGAGATTATATAGATAGGCATGATGAGATTATATAGATAGGCATGATGAGATTAGATAGATAGGCATGATGAGATTAGATAGATAGGCATGATGAGATTAGATAGATAGGCATGATGAGATTAGATAGATAGAAGGCATGATGAGATTATATAGATAGATAGGCATGATGAGATTAGATAGATAGGCATGATGAGATTAGATAGATATGCATGATGAGATTAGATAGATAGATAGATAGACATGATGAGATTAGATAGATAGATAGATAGATAGATAGATAGATAGATAGATAGATAGATAGATATGATGAGATTATATAGATAGGCATGATGAGATTAGATAGATAGATAGGCATGATGAGATTAGATAGATAGATAGGCATGATGAGATTAGATAGATAGATAGATAGGCATGATGAGATTAGATAGATAGATAGATAGATAGATAGATAGATAGATAGATAGATAGATAGATAGATAGATAGATAGATAGATAGATAGGCATGATGAGATTATATAGATAGGCATGATGAGATTAGATAGATAGATAGATAGATAGATAGATAGATAGATAGATAGATAGATAGGCATGATGAGATTAGATAGATAGAAGGCATGATGAGATTATATAGATAGATTGGCATGATGAGATTATATAGATAGGCATGATGAGATTATATAGATAGGCATGATGAGATTATATAGATAGGCATGATGAGATTAGATAGATAGGCATGATGAGATTAGATAGATAGGCATGATGAGATTAGATAGATAGGCATGATGAGATTAGATAGATAGGCATGATGAGATTAGATAGATAGGCATGATGAGATTAGATAGATAGAAGGCATGATGAGATTATATAGATAGATAGGCATGATGAGATTATATAGATAGGCATGATGAGATTATATAGATAGGCATGATGAGATTAGATAGATAGGCATGATGAGATTAGATAGATAGGCATGATGAGATTAGATAGATAGAAGGCATGATGAGATTAGATAGATAGATAGATAGATAGGCATGATGAGATTAGATAGATGGGCATGATGAGATTAGATAGATGGGCATGATGAGATTAGATAGATAGGCATGATGAGATTAGATAGATAGGCATGATGAGATTAGATAGATAGAAGGCATGATGAGATTATATAGATAGATAGGCATGATGAGATTATATAGATAGGCATGATGAGATTATATAGATAGGCATGATGAGATTAGATAGATAGGCATGATGAGATTAGATAGATAGGCATGATGAGATTAGATAGATAGAAGGCATGATGAGATTATATAGATAGATAGGCATGATGAGATTAGATAGATAGGCATGATGAGATTAGATAGATATGCATGATTAGATAGATAGATAGATAGATAGATAGATAGATAGATAGAGAGATAGATAGGCATGATGAGATTAGATAGATGGGCATGATGAGATTAGATAGATGGGCATGATGAGATTAGATAGATAGGCATGATGAGATTAGATAGATAGGCATGATGAGATTAGATAGATGGGCATGATGAGATTAGGTAGATAGATGGACATGATGAGATTAGATAGATGGGCATGATGAGATTAGATAGATAGATGGGCATGATGAGATTATATAGATAGATAGGCATGATGAGATTAGATAGATAGAAGGCATGATGAGATTATATAGATAGATAGGCATGATGAGATTAGATAGATAGGCATGATGAGATTAGATAGATAGGCATGATGAGATTAGATAGAAGGCATGATGAGATTATATAGATAGATAGGCATGATGAGATTATATAGATAGATAGGCATGATGAGATTATATAGATAGATAGGCATGATGAGATTAGATAGATAGGCATGATGAGATTAGATAGATAGATGGGCATGATGAGATTAGATAGATAGATGGGCATGATGAGATTAGATAGATAGATGGGCATGATGAGATAGATAGATGGGCATGATGAGATTAGATAGTGTCAAGGATGTCAAGGGGTCCGACGCAGGCGGCAGGTAGCGAAGTCAGGAAACAAGCAGGGGTCCGAGGCAGGCAGCAGGTAGCGAAGTCAGGAAACAAGCAGAGGTCGGCAATGAGGAAACTGGAACAGGATGATAGCAATAGCTAGCACAGCAGTAAACACAGAAACCCTACAGGAGCTAAGGAACCAGTATAAACAGGCAAGGAGGAACAGGAAAGGGAGGTTTATTTAGGCAGGCTGGGAGGTGGAGCACAGGTGCAGAGGTGTCAGGTATCAGGGTCTGGAATGTTCCTTAGTTTAGCAGCAGCAATCCCGGTGGACAAGTATAGGTACTGCAGGCTAGAACAAGACATTGAGAGTGGCAGCAGTCCCGGTGGCCAAGCATGGGTACAGCAGGCTAGAGAATATGACATTACTCCCCCCTCCCAAGAGCGTTCTCTGGACGATCCTTGCTAGGCTTGTCTGGATATCGTCGGTGGAAAGCTTTGACTAGTCGCGGAGCATGTACAAAATCTTTGGGTTCCCAAGATCTCTCCTCTGGGCCATAGCCCCCCCAGTGAACCAGGTACTGTAGTTTCCCTAAGGATATGTAGGTAGGTAGCTATATATCTATATATATCTATATATATATATAGATATATATATATTGACAGACAGACAGACAAATAGGGATAGATAGATAGATAGATAGAGATAAATAGATAAAAGAGAGAGAGAGAGAGAGATGATACATAGATAGGCAGCTAGATATATAGATAGACAAATAGATAGATAAATGGGGGTGGGTAGATAGATATACAGGTAGAGAGGCAGATAGACAAAATGGATGGATATATAGGATGGAGAGCGAGAGACGGATAGATATGCATGATGAGATTAGATAGATAGGCATGATGAGATTAGATAGATAGATAGGCATGATGAGATTAGATAGATAGATAGATAGATAGATAGATAGATAGGCATGATGAGATTAGATAGATAGGCATGATGAGATTAGATAGATAGGCATGATGAGATTAGATAGATAGACGGCATGATGAGATTAGATAGATAGGCATGATGAGATTAGATAGATAGATGGGCATGATGAGGTTAGATAGATAGATGGGCATGATGAGATTAGATAGATAGATGGGCATGATGAGATAGATAGATGGGCATGATGAGATTAGATAGTGTCAAGGATTGGACTTCGGCTGAAGTGGATCCCAGTGGCAGGAACAGCAGAGAGCGAAGTAGGGGTCACAAGCAGAGATCAGAGGCAGGCGGCAGGTCGCAAAGTCAGGAAACAAGCAGGGGTCTGAGGTAGGCGGCAGGTAGCGAAGTCAGGAAACAAGCAGGGGTCCGAGGCAGGCGGCAGGTAGCGAAGTCAGGAAACAAGCAGGGGTCCGAGGCAGGCAGCAGATAGCGAAGTCAGGAAACAAGCAGAGGTCGGCAATGAGGAAACTGGAACAGGATGATAGCAATAGCTAGCACAGCAGTAAACACAGAAACCCTGCAGGAGCTAAGGAACCAGTATAAACAGGCAAGGAGGAACAGGAAAGGGAGGTTTATTTAGGCAGGCTGGGAGGTGGAGCACAGGTGCAGAGGTGTCAGGTATCAGGTTCTGGAATGTTCCTTAGTTTAGCAGCAGCAATCCCGGTGGACAAGTATAGGTACTGCAGGCTAGAACAAGACATTGAGAGTGGCAGCAGTCCCGGATTAACTAAATAAATTCTAAGTTCCTGTGATCCGTAAAGACCGTAATTGGGTGATTGGTCCCCTCCAGTAGATGTCTCCACTCAGAGAATGCAGCTTTTATAGCCAAGAGTTCTTTGTTTCCGATGTCATAATTTCGTTCAGCTGTTGACATTTGGTATGAATAAAAGGCACATGGATGAAGGAGCATCTTGGGTCCAATTCTTTGTGACAGAATGGCACCAACAGCGGAGTCGGATGCATCCACTTCCAAGATGAATGGTAATTCTGGATTTGGTTGGATGAGGATATGGGCAGATGTGAAGAGTGACTTCAATTGTTCGAATGCCGCATCCGCTTTAGGAGACCATTTGAAGGGGAATTCTTTCCGTGTGAGTTGGGTGAATTGGGCAATAATGCCAGAGAAATTTTTAATAAAACGTCTATAGAAATTGGCAAAACCCACAAATCTCTAAATGTCCTTTTCATTTCGAGGGATTGGCCATTCCACCACGGCTTGAATCTTGCCTGGGTCCATACTCAAACCCTCGGGAGATGTAAATTCGCATTTTTCTAACTTGATGTACAATTTGTACTTACGGAGACCCTCATGGACAATTCGGACATGTCTCTGATGATCCATGATGTTATCTGAGAAGACAAGGATGTGATCCAGGTATGCCACTACGAATTGGTCCAATAACTCTCGGAAGACATCATTAATTAAATGCTGGAAGGTAGCAGGGGCATTACAGAGTCCAAAAGGCATCACCAGATATTCATAGTGCCCATAACGGGTTCGGAAGGCTGTTTTCCATTCGTCACCGGGTCGAATGTGGACCAAATTATACACTCCTCTGAGATCTAATTTGGTAAAGATTTTGGCTGACCGAATTCTTTCCAATAGTTCAGGAATCAGAGGTAATGGGTACCTGTTCTTCACCGTAATCTTATTTAGTTCCCTATAGTCAATGCAGGGGCATAGAGAACCGTCTTTCTTTCCTACGAAGAAGAGCGCAGCGCCTGCTGGAGAAGTAGAGGGTCGGATAAAACCCTTTGATAGGTTCTCCTGTAGGTAGTCATTGAGGACCTTCAATTCCGGTTCTGAGAGGGAATAGATTCTTCCAAACGGAATGGCAGCACCCGGTAATAATTCAATGGGACAGTTATAAGAGTGATGTGGGGGAAGCGTATCTGCGTTCTTCTTGTCACACACATATAAAAACTCAGAGTAAGGAGCCGGCAGAAGATTTTCTTGAGACGAGGAAATCTTATGTATTCCTACACACTCTGGTATAGGAGTTTTAGGTAGACAGGCTAGCTGACAGTGCTCAGAGGGAAACGTGAGGATCTTTGTCTTACAGTCAATTAGTGGGTTATGGATCATGAGCCATGGAATTCCCAGAATCACTGCAAACAAAGGTGATGGAATGAGACCAAAATAAATCTTCTCCTGGTGATTGGGCTCCATGATTAGTGTTAAGTTACTGGTTTCATGGGTAACAGGTCCAGAGCTCAAGGGAGAACTGTAACGACTTCCATCCTTTCTGGCGATTCCTTGGCTACAAATGATACCGAATTGTTCTTGGCGAATTCTATGTCCATAAAATTCCCTGCCGTCCCTGAGTCGATCATTACTGTGGTTGAAAAACGATGTGTTCCTTCCTCGATGATAATAGGAACCAGGAGGTGAGGGTGTAGCAAAGGAGGGTTATCTTTCCCTTGAGAAGCAGAGAAAACAGTCTTTGAAATAGCGTGCAGCTGATTACTCCTAGGGCTCTGGAAAGAAGACCGCCTGGACTTGTTTGGGCAATCAGCGAGATAGTGCCCATCATTTCCGCAATATAAACAGAGATCTTCTGTTCTGCGTCTATTCCTTTCCCCGGTTGAGATGGGTCCCCGCAGTGTATTTACTTGCATCGGCTCCTCCTCAATCTCCCTGAAACGTCTTGGGGTACTGACATCTCTAAACCTGGGGTTGCTTGGCATGAACCCCTGTCTCTCCAATCGTCTTTCCGCAAGCCTGCGATCAATTTGGATGCATAAACGGACAGAGTCCTGAAATCTCTCTGGGGGCTCCACCCGGGCTAGTTCGTCTTTAACTTGCTCCGAGAGACCCTGCCGAAAATGATATTTCTGCGCAGCCTCATTCCAATCAGTATCGTTAACCCATCTGCAGAATTCAGCGGCGTATTCAGCTGCCGAGCGTCTTCCTTGACGAAGATTGTTCAGAGTTGCCTCAGCGGTTGCCTACGATTTGGGTCATCAAAAATAAGACTCATGGCTTCGATGAACTCCTCCAGGTCCCTTAGTAGTGGGCTATCTTGTTCTAACATAGGGGAGACCCAAGCAAGGGCCTCATCCTTGAGCAGGGTTATGATCAGTCCAACCTGGGCTTCTTCGGTATGATAAATGATGGGCTGAAGCTTGAACACAAGTCTGCATTGATTAAGGAAATTCCGGAAAGATTGTTTTTTGCCCCCAAATTTTTCAGGAAGGGATATACGGGGTGCGGTTTGCACAGGCACAGTGTTTTAACCAGACAAGGTGATTAAGGCTGCACGTAGTTCACGATTCTCAGCTTCCGCAGTGGCGGCTTGTTCTTCCAAGCGGCCAAGACGATTAAACACGTGTCTTTGTTGTTCCTGGTAACCAACCATGATATGTTGTAAGTCATGGAGTGTCTGAGCCTGAGCCGGGTCTGTTCCAGCGGAATCCATGGTAGGGCCTGTTTATTCTGTCAAGGATTGGACTTCGGCTGAAGTGGATCCCAGTGGCAGGAACAGCAGAGAGCGAAGTAGGGGTCACAAGCAGAGATCAGAGGCAGGCGGCAGGTAGCGAAGTCAGGAAACAAGCAGGGGTCCGAGGTAGGCGGCAGGTAGCGAAGTCAGGAAACAAGCAGGGGTCCGAGGCAGGCGGCAGGTAGAGAAGTCAGGAAACAAGCAGGGGTCCGAGGCAGGCAGCAAAGTCAGGAAACAAGCAGAGGTCGGCAACGAGGAAACTGGAACAGGATGATAGCAATAGCTAGCACAGCAGTAAACACAGGAACCCTGCAGGAGCTAAGGAACCAGTATAAACAGGCAAGGAGGAACAGGAAAGGGAGGTTTATATACTGTAGGCAGGCTGGGAGGTGGAGCAGAGGTGTCAGGTATCAGGGTCTGGAATGTTCCTTAGCAGCAGCAATCCCGGTGGACAAGTATAGGTACTGCAGGCTAGAACAAGACATTGAGAGTGGCAGCAGTCCCGGTGGCCAAGCATGGGTACAGCAGGCTAGAGAATATGACAGATAGATAGATGGGCAGGATGAGATTAGAGAGATAGATGGGCAGGATGAGATTAGATAGATAGATGGGCATGATGAGATTAGATAGATAGATAGGCCTGATGAGATTAGATAGATAGATAGATAGATAGATAGATAGATAGATAGATAGATAGATAGATAGATAGATAGATAGATAGATAGATAGATAGGCATGATGAGATTAGATAGATAGATGGGCATGATGAGATTATATAGATAGGCATGATGAGATTAGATAGATAGGCATGATGAGATTAGATAGATAGATGGGCATGGTGAGATTATATAGATAGATAGGCATGATGAGATTAGATAGATACATAGGCATGGTGAGATTATATAGATAGATACATAGGCATGATGAGATTAGATAGATAGATAGATGGGCAGGATGAGATTAGATAGATAGGCATGATGAGATTAGATAGATAGATGGGCATGATGAGATTAGATAGATAGGCATGATGAGATTAGATAGATAGGCATGATGAGATTAGATAGATAGATAGACATGATGAGATTAGATAGATAGATGGGCATGATGAGATTAGATAGATAGATGGGCATGATGAGATTAGATAGATAGATATGCATGATGAGATTAGATAGATAGACATGCATGATGAGATTAAATAGATAGATATGCATAATGAGATTAGATAGATACAGTATATATGAATGATGAGATTAGATAGATACAGTATATATGAATGATGAGATTAGATAGATACAGTATATATGAATGATGAGATTAGATAGATGGATGCATAGATAGATAGATATGAATGATGAGGATGGATGGATAGATGGATGGATAGATGGATAGATATGAATGATGAGATTATTAAATAGATAGAGATTAGATGGATAGATAGATAGATATGAATTGTATTGTATTGTATGTCTTTATTTATATAGCGCCATAAATGTACATAGCGCTTCACAGTAGTAATACATGTGGTAATCAAATAAATAACAGATAATATAAATAACAGATCATGGGAATAAGTGCTTTAGACATAAAAGTAACATTAAGGAAGAGGAGTCCCTGCCCAGAGGAGCTTACAGTCTAATTGGTAGGTAGGGAGAACGTACAGAGACAGTAGGGGGGAGTTCTGGTAAGTGCGTCTGCAGGGGGCCAAGCTTTATGTATCATGTGTTCAGAATATCCACAGTGCTATTCATATGCTTCTTTAAGCAAGTGTGTCTTAAGGTGGGTCTTAAAGGTGGATAGGGAGGGTGCTAGTCGGGTACTGAGGGGAAGGGCATTCCAGAGGTGTGGGGCAATCAGTGAAAAAGGTTTGAGGCGGGAGAGTGCTTTAGATACAAAGGGGGTAGAAAGAAGACATCCTTGAGAAGAACGCAAGAGTCTGGATGGTGCGTAACGAGAAATTAGGGCTGAGATGTAAGGAGGGGCAGAAGAGTGTAAAGCTTTTAAAGTGAGGAGAAGAATGGAGTGTGAGATGCGGGATTTGATCGGAAGCCAGGAGAGGGATTTCATGAGGGGAGATGCTGAGACAGATCTAGGAAAGAGTAGAGTGATTCTGGCAGCAGCATTTAGGATAGATTGTAGGGGAGACAGGCGAGAGGCAGGAAGGCCGGACAGCAGGAGGTTACAGTAATCAAGACAGGAGAGAATGAGGGCCTGAGTCAGAGTTTTAGCAGTCGAGCAACAGAGGAAAGGGCGTATCTTTGTTGTATTGCGGAGGAAAAAGCGACAGGTTTTAGAAATGTTTTGAATGTGAGGGGCGAATGTGAGAGAGGAGTCGAGTGTGACCCCTAGGCAGCGTGCTTGGGTTACTGGGTGAATGATCGTAGTTCCAACAGTAATGTGGAAGGAGGTAGTAGGGCTAGGTTTGGGAGGAAGTATAAGGAGCTCTGTTTTAGCCATGTTGAGTTTAAGGCGGCGGAGATTGATGATGAGATTATTAAATAGATAGAGATTAGATGGATAGATAGATAGATATGAATGATGAGATTAGATGGATAGATAGATGGATATGAATGATGAGATTAGATAGATAGATAGATAGATAGATAGATAGATAGATAGATAGATAGATAGATAGATAGATGGATAGATGGATAGATATGAATGATGAGATTAGATAGATAGATGGATAGATATGAATGATGAGATTAGATAGATAGATGGATAGCTATGAATGATGAGATTAGATAGATTGATAGACTGGCAGAGATGAAATGTGAGAAAACGAAACACCCTTTAACATGCACTCATTGTAATGATTGATATGATGAATAAAAGTTAATACTTAATACTTTATTATAATGATTAAAATAAATGGTGATACAACTAAACAAATACTATTGATGAACAACAATAACCCAACATATAAAACAAACCAACAGACGTTTACACATAAACTGGAACAAGGGGAAAATTGGCTAGCAGGTAAGTACTTAGCAGTAGTAGTGAGATAGCTCACAATAGCTTATCAAAGGATCCCCAAGACCAGCACTGATAATTAATTAAAAACCTGTATTATTTAGACAGGTACTAAGGACTGACCATCACGGCGCTTTAAATACAAAAAACACACATATATATGGATTCTCCCACAGAAAACCACAATCGGTACAAGAGAAATATGCAGCCGAATTAAACAATCAATCTAGTCCATTAAATCAAACACTAGTCACACAGTCAATGTTTGCACTACTTAAGCTCAATAATCACAATAGCTATGAGAAACACGTTGAATGTAGTGCATCACAGTGCAATAAAGTGTATAATGGCCCACAAAGTGTGTTAGCGTGGCCCTGAGGCACGAGTCTAAGCCCGTATCAAATTATAGCCTCCTATACTAGACTAAAGAACTGTTACTAAATCACAAAGTGGTTACTGAGGAGCAGTCTATCCATGGGTGGGGTGAGAGCCGCATGAGTAGCAGATACTTAGTATCTCGTAAACCGCTACTTTAAAACCAGCAGCTACAACATACTGAAAGCTTCTGCTCCTATCACAAGAATATAGTGTCAAGCGGCTACTATACGTGAAACCCCGTCGTCACGATGTGATGGTCAAAAGCAGAAGATATGCGCATATAGTGCTCTCAAGTCGTTTATAAGTTACTAATAACAGTTTAGGGAGTATGTGTAGAGCAAACCTGCAAAGTAGCGGCTCAGACCGGCACTCAGCGGTGCCTCTCACTCACAACCCGACGGAGATGCGTCATGACGTCATGACGTCAGCCTTTTGGTCCCGCCTCCCACCTGACGCACGTTTCGCGGAGGCTTTTTCAAAGGTGGTGACGTGGGATACTACGGGGGGGGGAGTTTTATATGCGGTCAGTCACCAGAGGACCAATCAAACCGGCGGCGAGAATTAACTACTTAGGTTACGTAAAGATGAATTGTAGTACAGACTTATGGTTGCAACATGAATATTAAGATGTAAGTTGATAAAAAAAAAGTCATAATAAGGATTTATACAGTACTGAGATAAAAAACTGAAATGTATAGACTATGAAATATGGTCATGGTAAGGATACACCATAAATAAAAAATAATAATAAAAAAAATATTGAAAAAGTCCTGGCTTGGACGAAACGCATAAGAGTGTTCATGCTGTTGTACATTGCTGGTTACTAATAAACTTTTTTATATTCATACAACTAGCTGAGTGAAGGTGCTGTGAACCTCGGAAGCAATCTCCATTTTTTTCATGTATTTAATACAGTGGGTCGCAGGTGGCTGTGGACGAGCTTGTCTGTTAAATTCAGTGCCCTTCTACTAACGAGTGTGGGGGTGGATCTTAGCACTTCCCTTAGGTCCGGGTCCTCAGTAAGGATAGGCCAGTGTCTATTTAGGATGGTATTAATTTCGGACCACTGGTTATTGAAGGTCCCCACAAACCTAATCAGCTTGGGATCTTCTGCCTGTGCCTTATTATCGCTTCGTAGTGAGCTTCTATCGCTGAATCTCGCTCGCCGGTATGCTTTAGAGATTGATCTCTTGCTGTAGCCTCTTGCCCTGAATCTCTCTCTCATTTTGTCCACCTCTACCTCAAAAGCCTCCATAGACGAGCAATTTCTGCGAATTCTGAGAAATTGGCCCACAGGGATACCTTATTTCAATCGTCTAGGATGATGACTCTCAAAGCGTAAAAGGCTATTTGTAGCTGTTGTTTTACGATGGGCCGTTGTTTCCACTTTATTGTCAGATCCTCTCGAAATCCTAAGATCTAAGAAGGTAATCTCCTGTGCGCCAATCTCAAAGGTAAGGTGGAGATTGAACTCGTTGGTGTTTAATACCTTGACAAATTCCGTGAACAGCGCCCATGTCCCCTGCCACAGGATCAGGACGTCGTCAATATAGCGGACCCACAAATAGATATGGTTAGTAAATATCTCATTGGCTTCCTGGAAAACCACCTCCTCCTCCCACCAACCCAGATATAAATTTGCGTACGTGGGGGCGCAGGTGGTCCCCATTGCCGTACCTCTAAGTTGGTGAAAGATGGTACCATTAAAAGTAAAATAATTGTGGGTCAAAATGAACCTCAACAGGTCCAACACCAGTTGATTGTGCTTAGTGAATTCGCAGCTCCTGCTTTTGAGAAAGTAGGCTATAGAATCTATCCCTACTTGGTGTACAATAGAGGTGTAGAGAGATTTGACATCAAGGCTAATTAATAGTGTATCCTCATCTAAACAAATGTCATTGAGTCTATTTAAGACATCTTTGGTGTCTCTCAGGAAAGATGGCAAGCTATTGACAAAAGGGCGCAGTATTTGATCGATGTACTTACTGCTTTGTTCTGTCAGATTGGAGATCCCGGACACTATGGGCCTACCAGGTGGGGGCAAAATGCCCTTATGTATTTTTGGGAGACAGTAGAATGTTGATAGGACTGGTGCTGGTGACAACAATTGATCATATTCTTTTTTTGTTAGAACTTTAGACAGTAAACCTTGATCTAAAATGCATTTTAATTCCTTCTGGAACTGTATAGTTGGACTTTGCTTAAGTGTCTTATAGCATTTAGTGTCAGACAGTAAACGGGTACACATTTTGATATAGTCTACAGTGTTCATGATCACTGTATTCCCTCCTTTATCAGAAGGTTTTACAGTGATCGTCGTATCTTTTTGTAAATCCTTCAACCCTTGACGTTCAGAGGAGGTCAAGTTATCAGGTTTATTATAGGCTGTCAAATTTTCCAAATCTTTGGTGACCAGCCGTATAAACATTTCGACGTTGGGGCTTGTTGCGAGGGGTGGAGTAAAGTTAGACCTGGGCCTTAGGTCTGAAAATGGTCCTTCTCCCTCGGTTCTATTAGATTCCTCAAGGAGGGCAATAAGGTCTCTCGTGTTATCTATATGCAATTGATCTAAATGCATAAGACCCTCATTTTTCAGCTTAAACACTTCTCTCCTTTTAAAGAATTTATGAAGTAGGAGTTTCCTACTGAACAGGTTAGTGTCTTTGACCCAATCAAAAATATGGAAGTTTTCTGATGGAGAAAACGACAGACCTTTATTTAATGCACCAACCTGATCAGTGGTCAGTGTTTTATCTGAAAAGTTCATAACTTGATTGGTGTTTTGGCTGAGAGTATCTACCTGCGCCTCCTGTAACGTCGTCTTGACCTGCCTCTGTAAGCCCAAACGTTCCTGTCTCTTAGCCAATCCTTTTTGGCCTCTTCTGGTTTTCCCTTTTCTGTGAAGAGGGGGTAATTCGGGCCTGTTTCTAAAAAATGCAAACGATCTAGATCAGGTCTATTTGTTGATCTCTCATTGCCATCACCCTCATCATTGGAGCTGTCCCAGTCTGTTGAAGAGTCATTTACTGGAAATCTAGTTCTTTTCTCCATAAAGTGATGCCTATAAATTTTCCCACCTTCGTAGTCCCTAGTGTCTCGTTGGAATTTTTTGGATTTCCGTTCTTTTAATTCTTTAGTAAATTTGTCAATGCTCAGTTGTAATTTATTCTCAGATTCTATGAAGTCTGTTTTATCTTTCCATTTGTCTAAGTCATCCAAGTGTGTTCTTAAATCTGTTTTAACAATAGTAAGTTTGTCACTTTGGTATTCTATCAGTAGTTTCATCAGTGATACCGAACATTTTCCCAGAATGGTGTCCCAACTCTTGATGAAATGTCTCATCTTGAAACATATGAGAGGGAGCTATATTTGCTATAAGCCCTCGTGGGATTCGCTCAGTCCTTAAATAATTTTCCAGACTGATGAGTGATAAGCTATTGTGAGCTATCTCACTACTACTATTAAGTAATTACCTGCTAGCCAATTTTCCCCTTGTTCCAGTTTATGTGTAAACGTCTGTTGGTTTGTTTTATATGTTGGGTTATTGTTGTTCACCAATAGTATTTGTTTAGCTGTATCACCATTTATTTTAATCATTATAATAAAGTATTAACTTTTATTCATCATATCAATCATTACAATGAGTGCATGTTAAAGGGTGTTTCTTTTTCTCACATTTCATTATTATCCCTACTCCCCTTTGCACCTTTGTTATCATTTATTAGTCTGTACATTAGGCTGAAGCGAGAGTCACCTCCCTCCCTCCAATTCCCCTTTCCCTACTCTACCATTAGGCTGGGGCCATAGAGGGGGTAGCAGGGCTGAGGCGCGCTGACGCTGAGGCTCGCCTGCTGAAATCTGCGCAATTTCATGCCCATGCAGGCGAGCCAGCGGGCGCAATCGGGAGGCGGGGGGAGACTGAGGGAGGCAAGGCAGTGACGTCGCTGGGCCAATCGCCCGCGACGCACCGACGTCAATGTCACGGTGCCGACGTCACGGCGCCGTGACGTTGACGCTGCTCTGCACTGATTGGATGTTTTCAGCCAACAGCGCTCTGAAAAACAGCTTGGCTGTTGGCTGAAAAATCCAGCGCCTCAGCACGCCTGCGGACGCTCGCGTGAGCCCCCTCTAAAGACATCCTCATGGAGGATGCAGGGGCTCAGCGCGGAGCGTCCGCACGGCTCAGCGCGGAGCGTCCGCACGGCTCAGCGTGGCCTCCCCTGCTATGGACTCGGCCTTATTCTAGACAGGCAGAGAGACAGGTAGAGAGACAGCCAGATAGATAAATAGGAATGGGTAGATAGATACTGTAGCTAGTCAGATATATATGAATGATGAGATTAGATAATATATGTGAATTATGAGATTAGATAGATAGATAGATAGATAGATAGATAGATAGATAGATAGATAGATAGATAGGTAAATGAATAAATAGATAGATAAAAACTCATGCTAATGGTATTTCTGTAGTAACAAGGTGCTGGAGACCTAAGCAAAAAAACTACAATGAATAAATAATTCCGTGTAAAAGAATTGTAGTAGAAACGCATGTCCCCTCTCCAGTTCTAATCCTTTCCTAAGCACTATACCCGTCACCCCGTGGTACCGGACACGCAGTACTGCTTACAGCTTGTCCCTCTCCATTCCCCCGCGCAGCTGGAGATTCAGCAACGAGTGAACAACGCATCTCTCCCGGCCTCACCCACCTCGCCCTCTCCTCTCCATGGACGGGACTCCCTGCAGGCCAAGATGCTGGAGCTGGAGGCTCAACTGCTGGCCAAGCTGCTGGAGCTGGAGAAGGAGCAGATGTCTGCCTCCGGGGAGAAGGACAAGCAGGACATCGAGAAGGAGCTGGGTGTCCTGCAGAACCGCATCGCAGAGCTGGAACAGGGTGAGAGGGTCAGATTCAGTGGCACACACTCTCACTCACATGCCACCCCCACCACACACATACACACTTCACCCCCCCCCCATAATTCTCCACCACACAACCCCCCACACACACAATTCTGCCCCCGCCACACAGCCCCCCACACACAATTCTGCCCCTCACACACAATCCCCCTATAGACACGCACACATACCTTTCCCCCCTATAATTTCCCACCACACAATCCCCCTACACACAAACACAATTCTGCCCGCGCACACATTTCTCCTCCTATATATATGCACACAATTCCCGCCATACACATGTGCACACACAATTCCCCCGCATACACATACTTCCACCCCTAAAACACACACACACACAATGCCCCCACACACTACACATATAAACACACATATACTCCCCCCCCTGTACACCCCCTGTACATACACACACTCCCCCCTATACACACACACTCCCCCCTATACATACACACCTATGTGTATATCTTTATACTATATTAGTGAAAGCACTGTATGTTTGCCTGCCTGTCTGGATGTCCGGTGTCCCTCTCATTGGTCCCTTGGCCCGCCCGCCCCCGCACACCTCTCATTGGCCTCACACACTCACACCACCCCCTTGGCCCGCCCCCGCACACCTCTCATTGGCCTCACACACTCACACATAGTGCAACTAAAGACAACTTAAACAAAACATCACTGATAAGGTTGACAAGAAAATAATTACAAATTTAATGCAAATGAATTAAAATATATATAAAAACATCAAACACTTGAATGTTGGGCGAGAGACACTATAAAGCGATGACAGGGATACAATTGAAACCCTACTTACAGCAAAGCTGATGATAATAAGCCCGTAGCCCAGTGTCCTGTTCCTAAAACCGAAGCCGGGGAAGTACCGGACAGGGACCGGGGAGCATACTTCCCCTGCTTCTTCCCCTCCTTCCCCTGCTTCTGCGCCAAGTGGTGACGTCACCGTGTTATCGCGAGACCTCTCGGTCTGCGTGTATCACCTCGGCGAATCCCTCGGCAGCACTGGGTCCAGGCCTTCACCTGTGCCACCCCCCACACATCAGCACATCCGTGAGTGTGTTAGCAGCGGCAGTCCCCGGCATCGTGGATCTCTAGAGGCTGAGTTATAACATCTACTTCCCCGGCTTCGGTTTTAGGAACAGGACACTGGGCTACGGGCTTATTATCATCAGCTTTGCTGTAAGTAGGGTTTCAATTGTATCCCAACCGGATGTCATCGCTTTATAAGTGTATCCAGCCCAACATTCAAGTGTTTGATGTTTTTATATATATTTTAATTCATTTGCATTAAATTTGTAATTATTTTCTTGTCAACCTTATCAGTGATGTTTTGTTTAAGTTGTCTTTAGTTGCACTATGATCTTTTTCTCTTTTTTTCTCTTTTGTTTTTGTCCTATTTGTTTGTTTGTTTTTCCATGAGACGTCATCCCAGCCGTATTGGACTTTATATTTGGTCAGGCTATATTTATATTTCTTTTTGGAGGCGCCGGTTTATTTGTTTTTATTGTCTGTATTGGTTTGTGTGATCCTTTTTTCCTGGCAGCCCCCACTTTAACATTTAAAGTGTGTATATTTTATGTTAGTCGCCCATGTGTTACTATTTGTTATTTTTAGCATTAGCGCTGTTCTCACTGCCCTTCCCCTTTATACACACACACACACACACACACACACACACACACACACACACACACACACACACACACACACACACACACACACATCCCCTTACTATAAACACACACATACACTCCCCCCATACACACACATCCCCCCTATAGACACATACACTTACCACCCTCCTACTCGCCCCACTACTAACCCTCCACTACCACTACTCACACACTACCACCCCTCCCTCCAGATACACAATATGTGTGTCTGCTGCCGATAGTGTCACATTATTGTACCCTAGACTTGGAACAGGGTAAGAATATACTATCTATCTATCTATCTGTCCTATCTGTCTATCTGTCTATATATCACTTTTGAAAAAGCCATCTAAGCTGCTTGAGAAGGTCTTACACTGTAGAGTGCTTTCTCTTTATTGCAACTTCTTCAGCCCACGAGCTTCTCACTATGAGAGCATTTGTGTCTTTGAAGTGGGATCTGATGTTTCCATAGGTTTCCCCGGGTACCAACCAGAGAACTTCAAACTCAGCTTCCCAGTGCGTACGAACTACATGTACGGCCGGGTGAAGAAGACGCTGCCGGAGCTCTACGCGTTCACCATGTGCATGTGGCTGAAAACCAAGGCATCCTCGGGCTCCGGGACCCCCTTCTCTTACTCCGTCCAGGGTCAGCCTAACGAGATCGTGCTACTGGAGTGGGGACATAACCCCATGGAGCTGCTCATCAATGATAAGGTGAGAGGCAGACCTCCAACTCATGACAAAAGCCTTTTGACCCCTACAAAATCAGGGACTTTACTAGACCTAATACTACTTTTGGGTATTTCCTACCTCCATCTCTTGTGTGTGTCTCTGGCTGTACGTGCCTTTACCACATCTACTGGGGGGCTATTCCATGCATCTACTACTCTTTCAGCGGCAACAGTTCCTTGCATTTGCCCAAAGTCCAACAACCTTATAACCTCACCCCAAGTTTTGAAGTTTCACTTAAAGCTGCAGTTCAGTCAATATCCTGCATGTGTGGGTTTTTTTTTAATAAATCAGTTCTGTAGTAAGAAAAAATACTTTTAGCATTTTCTGTTTTAAAAAAAACAACTTTGAAAGACCAATTTTCGTGTATTCTATTTTAACAGCCATTTGCTAAGGCACCGCCCCTTCATGTCCTGTCACAAGCCCTGGCACACCCCTTTGTCAGCCCTGCCCTCCCTCTAGCACATGTCAATGCAGGAATGCTCATGAATATTCATGAGCTTCCACTGACGGACTGAAGCAGAATATAAACAGATCCCTTCACTAATTATGTCACCATATCAATACATGGAGAACGAATTGACCTGCAGCTATACAGTTCTTTAGGTAATTAGAGATTGCACACATGAAACTATTGAAGTAAAAAAATAAATTTAAAAACAAAAACAAAAAAAAGACTGAACTGCAGCTTTAAAGTAGCAATCCTCGTATAGCCACTTTTTAAATTGCATCTATGTGACCTGGGGGGGTGGGGTTCCATGGGGGCGGGGCGGGGGCGGGGTGTCTCCCTGACGGGAACAGCATTCCCTCATCCATTTTCCCGGTACCAAAAATATTACACTCCCGGACAAAGATGGTAAAAAGGTAATCAAATATATTACCAGTATTGCGGTTTCTTACCCTGGGGGGTATTTAAAAGCACCCCTTAGAAAATTGTTGGTCCGCCATTTTATTATAGCTGTAAGATTTACTATTGCTAGTTTTTTGGGGACACACATACACACACATATACACACACATATACACACACACACACACACACACAACATGTAATGTCTCAGTTGGAAGCCCGGATAGCCAGAATCAGGGATAGGAATGGGATGGCTATGGAGAGGTCAACTCATATTGTACATTTTCCACTAAATATAATACATTTATATAGCGCTCACAGTGTACTCCACGCTTTACAAGAGAGACAATACAGTGCAGGGCATTATAATGCAATAAGTACAACAAATAAGATCAGACAATAAGAAAGGAAATCCTTGCCCCGAAGAGCTTACAGTCTAAGTGTTATGTTGGGAGAGTTACAGAGACAGCAGGTGAGGGAAAAAGCGCTGTAGATGGCAGTGCTTGGGCACAATGGTTGGTAGGAGGGACTGTGGGACAGTAGCCAGGAGTCCAGGCTAATGAAACGCTTAATTTAAGAGGGGAGTTTTAAGGTTTGTCTTAAAGATGGAGAGAGGTGCTTGGTGTATAAGGCTAACAAAGATAATAGTTGAAGCAGCAGTCGGCACTAATCGCCATCTTTGATCTTGGCCTTTCCCATGCTGGTTTTATTTTTAACATCGGATGCTCCGTTCAAGAGATAGAAGTAATTTGGAATATGAAGTGTCTGGGAGGTTAAAATGGCACTCAGTGCCATGTAAAGGTTACCGTGATAACCTCAGAAGCTAGAGATGAAGAAAATCCTGGTTTTAACACTAAATTTTTTTTAAAGAGCAGGACATGCTCAGGGTGTCAAATACTAACATTATATGACAGGTGGCCATCTCCAGTCCTCAAGAGACACCAACAGGTCAGGTTTTCAGGATAGCCCTGCTTCAGCACAGGTGGTGGACAATTAATTGAGCCACCTGTGCTGAAGCAGAGAGCCTGAAAACCTGACCTGTTTGTGACCCCTGAGGACTGGAGTTGGTCACTCCTGGTATATGAATGAAACTCACATATATGCTTAGGGGGGGTTGCTGCTTTATCAAAGGCCTGTGTTGGTTTATATATATTTTTTACTCCAACACATTTACCAATAATAGGCAGTTTCATAGAGCACATTTATCAGGCCCGCTTAGACATGAATATATAAATAATATTATTATTTAGGTCTCATGAAACCTCAACCAAATACCGAACTCATCCTCTTGTTTTATTCATTTTTGTTTATTTATGTTATTATTTTTAGGGCACTGTTTTATTTATATGTTCAATTAAAATATCACATACTTATAATGTTACTTGTAATAAGATTATGGTAATACGCTTTCTTTCTATTACCAAATTTTTATGGGGGCATTAAAATCACTGTAAAATGTAAAATCTACAAATAAAATGTTTAAAAAAACCCAACAACTCCTGGACAAGAATAGTTGCGCGGGTGCATAATATGGCCGCTGGGATCTGCCTTGTTGCGACGGCCAATGGAAAAAGCTGCAACCCCATTGAGAGATGAATTAAAAAAGTTATATTTCGGGAACTGGGGGATCCTCTGATGTCGGAGGATTGGGTTTCGGGTTCGGGGGATCCCTGGTTCACATAAATGTAAATAAATAAAACATGATAACCGTTTGCGCCGCTGCGACTGTTCCTTTCATTTTAACTCCGGAATAGGTTACTTAGTGGGACTGCCCCTTTAGAGACCACAGACTGTTATAACGGGCTTCTCTTTGGTGTGGCAGGTCACTCAGCTGCCCGTGAGCCTGAAAGACGGGATGTGGCATCATATCTGTGTGGCCTGGACTACGAGGGACGGGATGTGGACTGCCTTCCAGGACGGGAAGAAGAAAGGATCCAATGAAAATCTCTCTGCCTGGCATCCCATCAAACCCAACGGGATCATTATATTCGGGCAGGAGCAGGTCAGTGCCAGTGTCGGGTGTCAGTCTTACTGTGTATTGGGGGATTTGTCTTCCTTCCTCTGTTTAAATGTGAATTTATTAAGGCGCAAACTTATATACTAGTGATATTAGTGGCCATCAAAATTACAATACAATATGCATACACAACATGCAGCTGCAGTGGCCGTTATTCGAACATTTCACGCGGTGTGTATCTCGGAATAGCCACGTCATGGCGCGGGATTACTTCCAACCTTCCCGCCTTAAGACGCGAGTGCCGAAAATGGCATTTTAGAGTTCTGGTTTTGAAACACCTGAAATTGACACAGTATCACAGTACTGTGCACATTGCAATTCATTCATTTCATTGCATACACTACCGACACACTTTATTAGAGTGTGGCCGGTACCGCAAGCCGGGAGATTTCCCGGCTTGCTAGTGGCCGCCCCTCGGCATGCCGCGCGTCATAGACGCGCGGTCACGCGTCTTCGGGAGCCTGCGCCCCCTGCACGCGCGTCCAGGGCTCCCCGAGGGAGCCCTGGTGTCCCGCGATCGCGGGACGGCGGCAGGGGGTTCCGGGGGACCCGGCGGACCCGGCAGCGGTAGGGAGAGCGCCCCGATCGGAGGGCGCTCTTCCGCTGCTTCGGCGCGCGCCCGTCACCCTCGGGCGCTCGCCAGGCTACTGCTGCGGCCAAGAACGGGCAAATGCTCGAATAAACTTGGCCGCAGCAGTATACTGTAATTGCACACAATCCATGAAATTCAAACAAAGCAACCGCGATAAACACGGGTGCGTTGGGCGATTGGCGGCGTTAATGCCACATGGAATACAGCAGCGCACACGAAAACGGCTCCGTGAAATGTTCGCATAACGGCCGCTGCATCTGTACATAAACAGGTGCAAATCAATGTGCACATATCAGGTGCAGCCAAATACTAGCAGAATCCCAACTGCACTAGATAACAGTGAAAAAAGTGGTGTCCATGGCGCAAACTGATAATGGTGAATAACTAAGTGAATAAACTACGTGAATAATGGTAATGGATGATACCAGCACTTAATCAAATGTCACAAAGCACTCCGTTGAACAAGGACATCTTGGGTTAACCCTCCATGGTGGATATCATGTAAGGAAGAAACACAGATGCAGAGGAGATGGTGCATTAACATTTTAATCCATAGACAAACAACACAAAGGGGAAAATGCAAACTCACAATGACCCCAATGGTAATAAGCATGGAGTGACTTGGGGTGCACTCCAACTCTCCTCCGGTCTTAACAGCTGCTCGTCTTGCCCGTCCTGCGCGCTCACACGCGTGTGGTTTCCTCTGTCTGCTCCTCTCACTAGCAGACCATCCAGGACCGCTGACGTCAGCACACTGAACCGCGGGTGTGTTGATACGGTGGCCTCCAACGTCCAAAAAGCCCAAAGCATTTCGCCAGTTTGTCGGCTTCTTCTGGGATTGTGTTAGGACTCCGGAGGCGCTGAGTATATTTACCCCACAGCTCCATTGCATGCAGTCTAACTCAGCTGATTCTAATTATGCAAACATCGGCTCCTGAAGCAATACTGGCTAAATATCTATCAGGAGCCACCCTCAAATTAGATTGCACACTTTTATACAAATAACAATAAAATCCTCAAACAGTTCCCAACAGTCTTGATATATTACGTTAATACACTTAACACAGAACAAATACCTTATAAAAAGCCATACAAAGGGCAAATACATCAAGAACAATGTATTACATACACATAGAAATAAAATTAAAATATAAAAAAACAAATCCTAAGGTTTGTACATTTATACCGCTATAATCAGAAGTTAATAGTCGATCATGGGCTACTAAAATGAAGAACAGAGACACAGTTAGGTGACAGTATAAAAACATTAGAGATAAAATCGTTCTAAAAAAAGAAGAAATCCAATGATTTTAATATGACTCCAAAAAAGTTCTACAATAAGGTGTAAATCAATATGGAGAGACCAATAAAAAATTATTTCGGAAGAAACTTGGACAAATCCCTATAGGGACAATGAATATATAATGGTTGGGAACCATGTATTACAATTCTAACTATTTTTTATACTAAAAAATGTAATATAGAATAAACATATGCATGCAAAAGCTCATACAGATACATACGTACGTACGAATAACTAAAATGCATAAATACTAAAAAATCAAAAATTGATACAATAAAAAAAAAAAAACAATCTGGACAGTAAATAATATTAAAAAACAGTCAAGGTGAATTCAACCAAAATCATCTTAAGATCATTAAAATTCCAACCATTCATATAAGGAAGGCATTGATATCGAAATCCACGTTAAGTCTAAGGGGTCTCCAATATGTGGGCCGCACCATACGAAAGTTACAAGTCAGGATATCAGAGCGTGTGAGAAGCACTAGGAATGCTTTAGAGTCTCATAATATTTCATTATATTTTAAGAATTGGCATCAATCAGAGCCAAGTGGGCTCAAGTTTGTAGGAATAGATCATGTTCCAAGAAATTGGCGAGGAGGTAAAAAGAAAGCTTTTGGATTCACAGACTGAAGATTTTGAGACCCCCTGAACTTAACTTGTCCAGATTGTTGTTGTTTTTTAATTGTATCTATTTTTGTTTTTTTAGTATTTATGCATTTTAGTTATTCGTACGTATGTATGTATCTGTATGAGCTTTTGCATGCATATGTTTATTCTATATTACATTTTTTAGTATAAAAAATAGTTAGAATTGTAATTCATGGTTCCCAACTATTATATATTCATTGTCCCTATAG
This sequence comes from Ascaphus truei, assembly GCF_040206685.1. Classification (NCBI taxonomy): domain Eukaryota; kingdom Metazoa; phylum Chordata; class Amphibia; order Anura; family Ascaphidae; genus Ascaphus; species Ascaphus truei. The sequence goes on from NC_134499.1 coordinate 5,305,639, forward strand.
TGATTTGTCCAAGTTTCTTCCGAAATAATTTTTTATCGGTCTCTCCATATTGATTTACAACTTATTGTAGAACTTTTTTGGAGTCATATTAAAATCATTTGATTTCTTCTTTTTTTAGAACGATTTTGTTATCTCTGTTTTTATTCTATCACCTAACTGTGTCTCTGTTCTTCATTTTAGTAACCCATGATCGACTATTAACTTATGCTTATAGCGGTTTAAATGTTCAAACCTTAGGATTTGGGTTTTTATATTTTAATTTTATTTTTATGTGTATGTAATAAAACATTTCTTGATGTATTTGCCTTTTGTATGGCTTTTTATAAGGTATTTGTTCTGTGTTAAGTGTATTAACGTAATATATGAAGGCTGTTGGGAACTGTTTGAGAATTGTATGGTTATTTGTATAAAAGTGTGCAATCTAATTTGAGGGTGGCTCCTGATAGATATTTAGCCAGTATTGCTTCAGGAGCCGAATTTTGCATAATTAGAATCAGCTGAGTTAGACTGCATGCAATGGAGCTGTAGAGTATACAGTATATACTCGGCGCCTCCGGAGTCCTAACACAATCCCAGAAGAAGCCGACGGACTGGCGAAATGCGCTGGGCTTTTTGGACATTGGAGGCCACCGTATCAATCCAGCGGTGGTTCAGCGTGCTGACGTCAGCGGTCCCGGATGGTCTGCTAGTGAGAGAAGCAGACGGAGGAAACCACATGCGTCTGAGTGCCCAGGACAGGCAAGACGAGCAGCTGCTAAGACCAGAGGAGGGTTGGTGTTTGCCCCAAGTTACTCCCTGCTTATTACCATTGGGGTCATTGTGAGTTTGCATTTTCCCCTTTGTGCTGTTTGTCTATGGAATACAGTAAAACATTAATGCACCATTTTTTCTGCATCTGTGTTTCTTCCTTCCTCTGTCTGCCTCTTTCTCCCCTTTCTCTCTTTTTCCCGTTCTATCTCACTTTCTCTCCCTGTTTCATTCTCACCTTTCTCTCTCTCCCTTTCTCTGTCCCTCTCTCTCTCTCCATCTCTTTCAACCCCCCCCCTTCCCCCTCCCCATCTCTCCCCCCCCCCCTCTCCCTCTCTGATGAAGATTAGAATCCCATTCACTTGAATGAAATTGAGCTCCAGCTCCAGTCTCTCTCAGTAGGCTGCTTCCTAATGCTGGAGAAAAACTCAGCTTCATTCACGTTAATGGGACAGTAATCTTACCCGGCACTAGGAAAGCGGCTTCTCTGCAGAATAAACCAGTCTAACTTCTCTCTTCTTCTCCCTACCTGACACAGGATGCCCTAGGAGGGCGTTTCGATGCTACCCAGGCCTTTGTGGGAGAGGTGGCACAGTTCAACATGTGGGACCGAGTTCTCACCCCTTCCGAAATCGAGGAAATGGCCAACTGCACCGCCACCATCTCCGGAAACGTCGTCCAGTGGGACGACCGGCAGGTGGAGGTCTTCGGCGGAGCCACAAAGGGCCCCTTTGATAGCTGCGAGGAGGGCCTGGGTCCTTGATCAAGACCCACCTCTGTCCCCAACCCCTATACCCTCTCCCTCAGTGTCACCATCGCAGGGTCACTCCCAGCTTCCCAAAATACGGGTGTAAGGACAGCACCGGCCTGTGTTGTCCATCAAGATTTAAAATGAGTGTCTGTTTCTGGGGGGAGATTAACGGGGCAAGAAGAAATGGCCTTACCAGGTGACCCAAACCCTTTAAAGCCGCAATCCTAAATACCGTAAAAATATGAAATGTCTCCTCTCTTTTCACCATCTCAAACTCCTTGTTTGCTGCGGTTTTTAGCAACCCCTGTCCTTATTCAAACTCTGCAGTTGAATACTGGAGATATTATACGCTGACTAATTTGCCTTCCTGGGAGGTTAAAATGGTCGCTGCCATTCAAGCCCATTAAGACAGCAGAGTGCTGCAATGGGTTGCAGCCCTCTTTGGCAGCAGAGGGGTTAATCCTTGGGGAACACACTAACTCGCCCAACACACAGAGAAACGTCCCGGGGCTAAGAGTTGTAACCAGTTCTGTTTTGTGACATCACAACCATAACGCACTGTGACACCCAGCATCACTGCCATTGCTCACACCCGCTCCTCAGCTCCTCCCACGGGATCCCATTTCCTATATATGGATTGTTTTGGCCCTAAAGACTTTCCCTCGTATCACATTTTTATTCACCCCAACTTCTGCTTTCTGTTATCTGCCAGCAAATCTTCTCTCTCTCTCCCACCTCCTCCATTCATCTCTCCTCCCATCACCCCTTCATTATTCTCCATTCATGCCACCTTTAATTCTACCTTCACCCTTTCCTGTCCTCCTCCCATCACCTGGCTTGCTCTTTTGGTACATTTGTGAATTGAATTGTGTCTATTTTGTAAGATACCAGTATTGGAAATAAAGATGAAGTTGTGTTTGTTTACATTTTTTGGGAGTAAAAACAAAACAAAAAAAACAAATAGTTTGTCATAGTTTGTCCTACTTTTTCTGTCATTTACTGAGTTTCTGTGTGTGTGTTGGAGAGCTTATAAGGGGGAGGAATCCCCATATACCAACCCTTCCACAATACTTCAATGGTAAATCTGGGTTAAAATCGAATACACATATTTAGGATCTTTTTATCCAGGCTGCAAAATGAAGTAAAAAGCAGCACAATTTTGTCATCGTCCCACCAAAAATGACATTATTAGTGGTATGTAGGATTAGAAACATGGCTACTTTTGACCCTTCCCCAAAATGTCAAAATTCTATTCACCACTACCTACTACAGCGGGAGCGGGGTGTGGGGGGCACCCCAGTCCTCAAGGGCCATCACCATGTTTTAAGGATATCTCTGCTTCAGCACAGGTGGCTCAGTCAGAATGACCAAGCCACCGATTGAGCTTCCTGTGCTGATGTAGGGATATTCCTAATACCTGGCCTGTTGATGGCTCGTGAGGATTGGAGTTGGCCACCCCTGTACTTAGGGCCGTGGACAGAGGGGGACATCTGGAACTCCTGTCCCGAGCACGGTGAGTAAAGGGGCCCCGGGCCCTCTGCCAGCATGGTCTAATACATTTGGTCATGGCAGTTTCATCACAACCAAATGCCCGCCGGTGCTTCCCCGTGACTCATTCCGCTGCCGGCTACGTCGCTGCTAAGGTAAGTGAAACCCTTAAATCCCCTCTCCCAAGCCCTTACCCTAAAAACCCCTACCCTAACCCTTACCATAAACACCCTACCCTAAACCCTTACCCTAAAACCTGCTACCCTAAAGCCCTTACCCTAAAACCTGCTACCCTAAGCCCTTACCCTAAAACCTGCTACCCTAAGCCCTTAACCTACAACCTGCTACCCTAAGCCCTTACCCTAAAACCTGCTACCCTAAGCCCTTACCCTAAAACCTGCTACCCTAAAGCCCTTACCCTAAAATCCCCTGCACTAAACAGTTACCATAAACCCCCTAACCTAAGCCCTTACCCTAAAACCTGCTATCCTAAGCCCTTACACTAAAATCCCCTACACTAAACCCTCACCATTAAAACCCTCATTTTAAGCCTTTACCGTAATACTCCCTATCCTAAGACCTTACCCTAAAGCTCCCTACCCAAACCATCTGGCCCCCCCTCTCCTCCACCCCTTCCCCCTCCCATTCCCTCCCTCTCCCTCCGCTCTTCCCCCCTTCTGTCTCCCCAAAGCCTATAAGCACCCGCCCCCTGGCCCTTATCTACTACCCTCCCTCTCTGTTCTTTCCCCCCCTCACAGCCAACAGTATGCTATGGGATGAGGGGTATCAATGGGGGGGGCAAGGTCCCTGAACCTTTAATTTTTCCTGGGCCTCTGGGTCAGACAGGCATTATACAGAAGACTTTCTAAGGGAAATAATAAGAATACTATGTAACAGCATCCTCTGGATTGTTACAAAATACCAAGGTTACTGCGTTACATAGTTATATAGTTATATAGTAGATAAGGTTGAAAAAAGACATACGTCCATCAAATTCAACCTATGCTAAATTTTGACGACAGATACTTTATCCTATATCTATACTTACTTATTGATCCACAGGAAGGCAAACAAAAAACCCTGTGACATATCATCTAATGAAATCTCATAAGGGGGAAAATAAATTCCTTCCTGACTTCAATAATAGTAATCAGATTACTCCCTGGATCAACATCCTTCCCATGTATACTTATTTGGTATATCCCTGTATACCTTTCCTTTCTAAAACGATATCCAACCTTTTATTTTAAGATATCTATTGTATCTGCCATCACAGTCTCCATGGGTAATGAATCCCACATTGTAACTGCCCTTACTGTAAAGAACCCTTTCCTTTGTTGCTGGTGAAATCTCCTGTCCTCCAACCTTAAGGGATGACTGCATGTCCTTTGTACTGCCCGTGGGATGAACAGATCTTTTGAAAGCTCCTTGTACTCTGTCCCTGAATATATTTTGTGATGGAGTCACTGGCTTGGTATGCTCGAGTGAGGGCATATGTGTGCTTTCCAGCACTCAACCAGTTTACTTCGTCCTGGAGAGGCTAGGTTCACTGGAGCCAATTAAGCCACCACTCTTAAATGAACAGGAGATATAAAAGGCAGAGAGAGCTGCCAGAGACAAGATGGGATTTTTCACAGCCAGGAGAGGGGAGAGTTTTGATCTGACACATATAGCAGGGCGCAAAAAGAGAGAAAAAAAACACTATCAGTATAAATTTAAAGGGTACTTTATATTTATAATATGCATGAGATAAAATAACACTTACATAAAAAACAGGATCACAATAAATCCAAACATCTTAGGGGAACCTTGACAGGGGGGGGTGTGGTCAAGCAAATAAACTAAAACAATGGCAAGATCCTAAATGTCTATTTGTTCAGTTAGCACTAACAAATGCAGTTAACAAAAAATAATAGACAGCACACACAATGGAAGTCTATGGAACAATAATAGGTGCAAACGGGAACAGAGAGGACCCTATTTCCTCTCAAAAAGACAATAAAGCACAAATGTTGCCAGCACTCAAAAGAATAGATCAAAGAGTCAAAGGATCAGCCAAACTCAAATGTAATTATACACGTATGATGCACATAATAGGTCAAACAAAGACCAGGAGAGATAATAAATGCTAGGACAGGGTCAAGAACAGGGAAGGGGAATGGAAAGGGGGGAAGGGAAAGGGGGAGGAAAACACAGGGAATATAAAAGTGCAGGGTAAGGGGGGCAACGTAACGTTTCGGGGTATAAACCCCTTAACCTGGCCCGTTCCCAGTTAGACCGTAGCCACCTGTTTTCCTCAACCCTGTAACAGAGTCCCTAAGGCACACAGTGACAGACTAACATTGAATCTCTAGGATGAATGTAAAAAGGCTGTATAGCACATGCCACAGAAAAAATCCCTGATGTACACCCTAATGGACCAATACTGGGTCTCAAAGCTAAATAGAGGTAGACTGTGGGGCACAGACCTCACACAAAAAAGCAGATAGTAAGAGCTATGTGTATGGCAAGGGAGTATAAACTAATATATATAAACATATTAAAGCGATTACTTCAAAAATGGGGCCAACTCTATTAATTCACTGAGTCCACCTGGTGATTTGGTCCCCAACATATGTATCCAATATTGTTCCCTCTGCAGAAATTTAGTGTCTCGATCCCCCCTCCTAGGGTCTCTTGGAACCACTTCGATACCTCTAAATTTAAGTCCATTAGTTTGACCTTGATGGTAAGTTAAGAAGTGCTGTGATAAATTGTGAATTTTCCTCCCTTTGGTTAGGTTGGATGCAGCATTTTTTATCCCATTAACATGTTCCCCAATCCTTATTTTATATTATAAAAATAATATCCTTGACTCTAACATAGTAATCTGTACAATATCTATAGAGTCATATATGGTTGGTTTTTACTTTAAGTGTGGATATTTTTATTATGTTGTCTACCCATTTTAATGCCTTTTTATATGTATTATTAGATTAGATGTTGGTGCACTATTCAGACTATTCAGTCATTTATTATCATCTTTAGTCATGTTATGATATTGTGTTTATTATTCATCAGTGTTTTATGTATTTTTCATTGTTTAATTTATTTATTTTCTTTTTATATTTGTTTCATATTTCACATTCCCAATTGGCATACATTACTGTATCTGTATTTTTATTTTATTATCATTGTTGATGGTGTTCATCATTTATTATTATTTCATTTAATTAATTTCATTTTTTCATAATTCATTTTTCATAGTTCATATTCTCTATTGGCATGTATATTTATTTTATTGTCATTGTTTAATTTGCAAACAGGATTTGAACAGAGAAGTTCAAGAAATACCCCTATAACTGCACTCTAAACTGTATGTAAATGTTTCAGAAGTAGTAGGGTAAAATATCCCCCATACCAGAAACTAAAAGGCGAAAGCGGCGCAAAAAATAAAAAAGTTTTATTACATAATTCAATAATAGACACTCAAATAGATAAAAATGGGTATGAACTGGACCCCTAAAAGGAGCGAATGGAGTCCTAATGGAGGTGCTTATAGTACTATTAAACCTTTATAATTGCAGGGTGCACCCCATAGGCTGCTGCAAACTTAGGGACACATATAGCCACTGAGTCTGGGTATATAGGAGTGGTATTCTTACTGGTGTATATACTCCTAGAACTGTGTTGCAATAACCAGGGTGTGAACCCTATAGCGTGTGTAGCTGGAGTACTGCAGTCTGTGTGATTGGCTGGAAATGGGTAAGTGACAGAGTATTCCTAGGTTGGTAAATATCAGCACTATGTGCTACGTGTAGGGTAAACCAAGGATATATATACTGTGGATAATGCAGTCCTATATGCGACAGTATAATCACAGACCCCAAGAGGGTAATGGCTTATCCGTCTCGCAATTCACACCTCTGCCAAGTTAGCTCACAAAGCTAGAAACTCCTTAAACACAGATGGCTGCCGTTACAGCCGCAACAAAGCCCGTGGTTGGCGAATTGCCAAAGCCCACAAGGAGGGAGGTATAATAAGTCCCAGCTTCAGGGAGCTGAAAACCGGCTAGCCTATACCAGGAGAATAAAGGAATACAACCCGTTTCAGATGGCTGAGAGTGTCTTTGCAGTCGCTCCTACAGTGACGTCAGCAAACACCCGACACGTGTTTCGCGCGGATGACGCGCTTCATCAGGGGGCGGAGTCTGCCCTTCCGTCTAGGTGACTGGTATATATAGGGGGATCTGTGTTCCTATTGGTCCCTATTATAATTGGTAATATTAGCATAGAAACATAGCGTAAATGACCCTGTCAGACCGGGTTAAGTCAAAAAAACGAATCGTTCAGGACTTCTAATATTCGTAACTTTAGTAAAGGTTTGCACATTCAGTGTACTGTGGGTTATCCTTATGCACAGGTGTCCTGATACTGTGGTGCACTCATTGTGGTAAGTGCAGTACCAGATAACTTTATGTGGCTGGTGGGAGACTCAAAAAGGTAGGTAAGAGGACTTGTGTAATGATAAGGCTATCTCATTTATCAAGTGTAAATAGGGTAAGTAAACAGTGGCATATGGGTATAGCCCTCTATAGTACATACTGGCGTATAGATGTATATATCTCACTAACGTGGGAGTGAGGACTACATAAATATACTGAATGCCATTGTAAACGTAGGTTACTCTTGCAAAAGGTAGATAAACGCGTACAGTAGTAGAGGTGTAGGAGTGTGCGCCCACTTAGGTGATCCGCCCCTAAGGTCAATACGGATCTAGACTTTCTTTACATGCTGTATACCATGATCCCAAAAAGATGTCTCATTATTCAACTATATGTTAAGTAAAGCAATGGCATAGATGTATATAAATGTAGCTCACTATGCTAGCATGTAGGTGTATATACGTATTGACTTTCTATCGTGGGGGTGAGGGCTACATTGATGAACTGGATGCCATAATAGTGGTGTCTCTTGAAAAGGTAAGTAAGCAAGGGGATGTGTAGTGTCCTTGCTTAACATTAACACTAGCGTAGAAATGAGGAATACATGAAACCCTCGTTAAGTCCCGAGGGGGCCTGTGTCTGAAGGAGATAAATCCATCGACAGGAGGCGACTGGGATAAAATCCTCCTCCAACATGAATGTCGGTGGATTTATCTCCTTCAGACACAGGCCCCCTCGGGACTTAACGAGGGTTTCATGTATTCCTCATTTCTACGCTAGTGTTAATGTTAAGCAAGGACACTACACATCCCCTTGCTTACTTACCTTTTCAAGAGACACCACTATTATGGCATCCAGTTCATCAATGTAGCCCTCACCCCCACGATAGAAAGTCAATACGTATATACACCTACATGCTAGCATAGTGAGCTACATTTATATACATCTATGCCATTGCTTTGTATAGTTGAATAATGAGACATCTTTTTGGGATCATGGTATACAGCATGTAAAGAAAGTCTAGATCCGTATTGACCTTAGGGGCGGATCACCTAAGTGGGCGCACACTCCTACACCTCTACTACTGTACGCGTTTATCTACCTTTTGCAAGAGTAACCTACGTTTACAATGGCATTCAGTATATTTATGTAGTCCTCACTCCCACGTTAGTGAGATATATACATCTATACGCCAGTATGTACTATAGAGGGCTATACCCATATGCCACTGTTTACTTACCCTATTTACACTTGATAAATGAGATAGCCTTATCATTACACAAGTCCTCTTACCTACCTTTTGGAGTCTCCCACCAGCCACATAAAGTTATCTGGTACTGCACTTACCACAATGAGTGCACCACAGTATCAGGACACCTGTGCATAAGGATAACCCACAGTACACTGAATGTGCAAACCTTTACTAAAGTTACGAATATTAGAAGTCCTGAACGATTCGTTTTTTGACTTAACCCGGTCTGACAGGGTCATTTACGCTATGTTTCTATGCTAATATTACCAATTATAATAGGGACCAATAGGAACACAGATCCCCCTATATATACCAGTCACCTAGACGGAAGGGCAGACTCCTCCCCCTGATGAAGCGCGTCATCCGCGCGAAACACGTGTCGGGTGTTTGCTGACGTCATGACGGCGACGTCACTGTAGGAGCAACTGCAAAGACACTCTCAGCCATCTGAAACGGGTTGTATTCCTTTATTCTCCTGGTATAGGCTAGCCGGTTTTCAGCTCCCTGAAGCTGGGACTTATTATACCTCCCTCCTTGTGGGCTTTGGCAATTCGCCAACCACGGGCTTTGTTGCGGCTGTAACGGCAGCCATCTGTGTTTAAGGAGTTTCTAGCTTTGTGAGCTAACTTGGCAGAGGTGTGAATTGCGAGACGGATAAGCCATTACCCTCTTGGGGTCTGTGATTATACTGTCGCATATAGGACTGCATTATCCACAGTATATATATCCTTGGTTTACCCTACACGTAGCACATAGTGCTGATATTTACCAACCTAGGAATACTCTGTCACTTACCCATTCCCAGCCAATCACACAGACTGCAGTACTCCAGCTACACACGCTATAGGGTCCACACCCTGGTTATTGCAACACAGTTCTAGGAGTATATACACCAGTAAGAATACCACTCCTATATACCCAGACTCAGTGGCTATATGTGTCCCTAAGTTTGCAGGAGCCTATGGGGTGCACCCTGCAATTATAAAGGTTTAATAGTACTATAAGCACCTCCATTAGGACTCCATTCGCTCCTTTTAGGGGTCCAGTTCATACCCATTTTTATCTATTTGAGTGTCTATTATTGAATTATGTAATAAAACTTTTTTATTTTTTGCGCCGCTTTCGCCTTTTAGTTTCTGGTATGGGGGATATTTTACCCTACTACTTCTGAAACATTTACATACAGTTTAGAGTGCAGTTATAGGGGTACTTCTTGAACTTCTCTGTTCAAATCCTGTTTGCATTACAACCCACCCCTTGCACCTACTTTTTAAGGACAATTGGTTAATTAGGTGAGCAGTTCTTCAATACCCCTTTTGCATTGTTTAATTTGCTAATGTTATTCATTGTTATTTGTTTATTATTCATTGTTATTTGTATAATAAAAAACAAAAACACTAAGCGCTTACCCCAAGTTACGAATCAGGAATAAAATAGTACAGTATAAGATAATAAATAGTAAATAACTCTATGTATTATATCCGAAGATAACCATGGACAACCTCTGATCCTCTCTGCTTCAACCCGGTATAAGGATCATCCAAATCCCTTAAAGATACGTAAAAACAGAAAAAACAAGGGAGTAAGGGGTTAAAGAGAACAGGACACACAATCGACCCACAAATAGTCACAAATGGGGGTTAGCACCCCTATTGAGGGATGATTGCAATGGTGATGTTCATATTCTCTATTGGCATGTATTTTTATTTTATTGTCATTGTTTAATTTGCTAATGTTATTCATTGTTATTTGTTTATTATTCATTGTTATTTGTATAATGTTATAATTATTTTCTGTAATTAGTCAAAGCTATTGCTGTCTGTGTTTTTTCTGTTGGTTAAACATTGCTTTTAACACTGATTGAATCGGCCCAGTAGCCTGTAATGCAATTAGGAGAATGAGCAAACCCTATTGGTGCGTTAGCTTTACCCTCCTCTATTTTAACTGGACGTCCTTACTGTCAATTAAATTTCCTGACGAAGCGTTGTATGACGCGAAACGCGTAGAGGTGACATCACACGCAGCAGAGAGTAAGCGTTACTGCGTTTTCCCCGAGCAGCTGTGGATATACCTCTTTGTGGGCAGCCTTTATGTAAGGGGTAAGGGTTGTGTTTTTGTGTTTTTAAGCGGGAAGAACTGCATTTGTTAGTGCTAACTGAACAAATAGGCATTTAGGATCTTGCCATTGTTTTAGTTTATTTGCTTGACCACAACCCCCCCTTTCAAGCTTCCCCTAAGATGTTTGGATTTATTGTGATCCTGTTTTTTATGTAAGTGTTATTTTATCTCATGCATATTATAAATATAAAGTACCCTTTAAATTTATAATGATTGTGTGTTTTTTCTCTTTTTGAGCCCTGCTATATGTGTCTATTCCTTCGGTTGTTTGCCCCGCTGATCACGGGAGAGTGAGGAGCTGCAGAGAGAAATGTATTTACACTTCTTGGGACTTTACAAGATTTTTGGGACCGCGCGCACTTATTTTATAGAGTTTTGATCTGGTTCCCCACATCGGCAGGGAGCACGGTCTACTGGGACCAGCTGGGTCTCACACCCAGACAGAAGTTGGTGTTCCAACCCCGCAGAGGGAGTGAAGCTGTTCCAGGGTCCAGAGGGAATTACCTGGAGCCCTTGAAGGGATTCCCCAGCACCTCAAAGATAAGAACTCTTCTATTTATGACTGCAGTTATTGTTGTTAACCTGGAAGTAGGATAGCTACCCAGGTGGATTGCTAGGGACCTGCTTGTTTAGTCAGATTCCTAAATAGGAGTAGGCGTTTATTTTATAATTTGTTTTGACTTAAATGTACGGTGTGCCTATGATTTAGTTATTATTGTGGAGTAATAAAAACCCTGTTCAACAAAACCGAAGGTTTCTTGCCTTAATCTGGGACAAAAGAGACTGCAACAAGATGGAGGTATCACAATTTGTATATATAGTAGTTATCATATCCCCTCTTAGCTGCCTCTTTTCTAATGTAAACAAATCTAATTTAGCTAGCCTCTCCTCATAAATCAGATTATCCACTCCCTTTATTTATTTGGAGCCTCTTCTCAGCACTCTCTCTAGTTCCATAATGTCTTTTCTTAGGATTGGTGCCCAAAATTGTGCTCCATATTCAAGGTGTGGTCTTACTAATGCTTTGTAAAGGGGCATAATTATGTTTACTTCCCTTCCATCCATTGCCCGTTTAATGCCAGATAAGATCTTGTTTGCCTTTGCAGCTACTGCATGACTTTGGGCACTATTGCTAAGTACTCCTAAATTCTTCGCCTTCAAGGATTCTCCTAATTTATCCCAATTTCATTTGTAAATTGCCTGTTTATTCTTGTTTCCCAAATGCATAATGTTCTGACTCAAGCTCACTGTGGCAAGTGATTAGAGGCAGGCAGCGAACTCACTCCCTGTAGAAGCACACAGAGTCCTTCTTTTTTTGTACTTTTATTGTAAAAACAGCAATAACAAAAAGGGGGGAACTTGGCAGGTGGCAAAAGTAAGGGAGAGGTAAATTGAAATGGCTTTGCCAAGTGGTAGACAAGCTGTGACTATCCACAATGGCTGCTGGATCTAAAAACAAAGCATGCTAGTCTGCACTAAGTGAGATTGTGCCAACTAGCAGGGGGATGCAGGAACAGTTCAACTAACATAGAAATGCAGAGGGGTTGCCAGGGCAACAGACTGGAAGCTAATGGAAGGATACATTTGTAGCAATCTTAAACTGAGGAGTAATGGCTACCTCAGAACAGGGAAAATAAATATACAGAGAGGTTCCAGGACACATAACTTTACATTTATCTGCATTAAACCTCATAACCTCAATGTTAATGCCCCTGGAGGACAAAGGACTCTGAAACCACAGCTGCATTTAATCTGAACCCCTCAGTCTACATATGCGTCGGCCCAAATGCGGACGGCAGCTAAAGGGTGTGAGCCATTTGCTGCCGTTCGCTGATGTTTGGTGAACTGTCCATGAAATGTCTGTGAAATGACTGTATAACCCTGTTCATTTAATGTAACTATGTATTGTTATAACTCTGTGCCCAGGACATACTTGAGGTACAGACGAGACCACGAGTATTCTACAGCTTGCCTTAAACTAGCCCGGTTACATTCTGGGTATGTGCTGGGTGTAACCTGGCTAGTTTAAGGCAAGTTTAAGGCATTCGGTGTTCGGTGATGTTAAAGATGCTCTATTGCAATCTGAAACTCATAAGCCCTTTATCCCTTGTACCCAATTTTCCAAATAGAAAAAATCATACTCAAATCACACACAAAGCAAGCAATTTAAAAAAAATGCATTGGCTAATAATGTATTGATCTGTACCCAAAGGGGTACAGATTAATACATTATCAGTCAATGGGCAATGAAAAACATAAAAAAAATACATATCCAATCGAAAAACCTGTAAAAAAATACATTTACATACATTCAATATTTTACTTACCTTTAGAAGCGTTGGCCCTCCGACTCCCGGGGAATCAGGAAGCTCACGCACCGAAAAGGCCTGAAACTCCATCCGATGCCATCCGCCATGAAGATCCAGATCAGGTACCCAATTCTTCTTTCTTTTCTCTTCAATCAGATTCTTCTATCTTCTTCTGTAATTATTTCTTAATCTTCTGTCTTCATCTGTCAATCCCAAAATCCAATGGTAGATCCACAACACGATGTTGTCTCGTCGTCTTCTTGGGCTTAAATGAGGCATCACAGCCTTAAATATGGCTTGGGACATCACATTTAGCCACATTGGTTAAGACTTATTTCTTTTATATTTATTACCCAAGGGTATACAGATGCAGCGGCCGTTATTTGAACATTTCACGCGTTGTATACCTTGGAATACCCACGTCATGGAGCGTGATTTCTTCCAACCGTACCGCCTTTAGACGCGAGTGCAGAAAATGGCATTTTAGTGTTCTGGTTTTTAAACACCTGAAATTGGCACAGTAGCATAGTACTGTACACATTACAATTCATTCATTGCACACAAAGAAAGAGAATCCATGAAATTCAAACAAAGCAACCGCGATAAACACGTCCGCCTGGGGCGATTGGCCGCATTAATGCCGCGTGGAATACAGCAAAGCTCACGAAAACAACTCCGTGATTTGTTTGAATAACGGCCGCTGCATCTGTACACTGATAAGTGTGCTTTTCTAACAATATTTTAAAGACTGTCCATTTACTGTATCTTCCACATTTTTCCCTGCAAACACATCACCCCAATTTATTCCTTTGAGGTTAGTCCTCAGTTTATTAAAAAATCTGCCTTTCTAAAGTTTAAAGTCTTTGTTGAACCCAAGTAATCTGTTTTTTGATCATTTATTTCAAATGGGACCATGCTATGATCACTGTTATCCAAATGTTCCCTGTCTTGAATATTTGTTATTACTTCTACATTGTTTGATATTACCTAGGGTGACCATTCGTCCCGTTTTTGCCGGGACAGTCCCGGTTTTTGCTGGGCTGTCCCGGTTGCTCGTCCGTTCCGGGAATGTCCCGTTTTTTCTCCCAGGTGCGCGGTGGAGTCAGCAACGATGCGCGGTGGGGTGCACTGGGGGGGGGGGTGCGAGCGGCGGCGCTGAGGAGGATGCGGCAGCCGGGTAGTATTTTTTTCATGTTAGAATGCTGGGGGGGCTGGGCTTAGAGAGTAGAAGCAGGGGATTGGTGGGAGGTCAGGGGATCTCAGGGGCGGGGCTTAGTAATGGGCCGGATGGAGTGAGCTGCTTCTCAGTGAGAGAGAAAGGGGTGTGTGTGTGTGTGTGTGTCCTGTCCGTATCCTGTCTGTGTGTGTGCTGTCTGTCTGTGCTGTCTGTCTGTGTGTGCGTGCTGTCTGTCTGTCTATGTGTGTGTCTTGTCTGTCTGTGTGTGTCCTGTCTGTCTGTGTGTCATAGGAGGAGCTGAGGGGAAGGTATGAGGAGGGGGAGATATGAGGAGCTGAGGGGAAGGTATGGGGAAGGTATGAGGAGGGGAGGGAAGGTATGAGGAGGGGAGGGAAGGTATGAGGAGGGGAGGGAAAGGTATGAGGAGGGGAGGGGAGGGGAAGGTATGAGGAGGGATGGGGAAGGTATGAGGAGGGATGGGGAAGGTATGATGAGGGGAGGGGAAGGTATGAGGAGGGATGGGGAAGGTATGAGGAGGGATGGGGAAGGTATGATGAGGGGAGGGGAAGGTATGAGGAGGGATGGGGAAGGTATGAGGAAGGGAGGGAAGGTATGAGGAGGGGAGGGGAGGGGAAGGTATGAGGAGAGGAGGGGAAGGTATGAGGAGGGGAGGGGAAGGAATGAGGAGGGATGGGGCAGGTATGAGGAGGGATGGGGCAGGTATGAGGAGGGATGGGGCAGGTATGAGGAAGGATGGGGAAGGTATGAGGAGGGATGGGGAAGGTATGAGGAAGGATGGGGAAGGTATGAGGAGGGATGGGGAAGGTATGAGGAGGGATGGGGAAGGTATGAGGAGGGATGGGGAAGGTATGAGGAGGGATGGGGAAGGTATGAGGGGAGATATAAGGAGGGGGGAGAGGGTAGGTATGAGGAAAGGATGGGGAGGGAGAGGTATGAGGAGAGGAGGTATATGGGGAGGTATGAGGGGAGGAGAAGAGGGGGAGGTATAAGGAGAGGGGGAAGTATGAGGGGGCAGGTATTAGGAGAGGAGGGGGAAGTATGAGGAGGGGGAGCTGTGTGTGTTTGTCACTGTGTGTGTGTGTGTGTGTGTGTGTGTGTGTGTGTGTGTGTGTGTGTGTGTGTGTGTGTGTGTGTGTGTGTGTGTGTGTCACTGTGTGTGCACGTGTATTGGGGAGGGAGGTTGAGTGTGGTGAGGGGAGAAAAATACATGGTGGTGTTGGAGAGGGGGGGAAGGAATGGGTGAGGGGGGGAAGGAATGGGTGACTGGGGAGTGTGAGGTGGGGTGAGAGTGAGGAGGTGGGGTTCTCGCAAGGCCGCCGAAACGTGGGTAGAGGGCCCCGGTGAAAACGTTCTTCCTGGGCCACAGGAAAGCTGTCGGCGGCCCTGCATGGCAGTGATGTCACTGTCTGCGGCCCTGCATGGCAGTGATGTCACTGACTGCCACGAGGAGAGCAAGAGACCCTATTTTGCAAAGTGTAAGGTCAGGAAGGTCACATTTTTAAAAGTCTTAATTTTAATTAATGCCTAATTTTTTTTATTTAATTTTAATTTGTCAATTAATTATTTATTTAATTTTAATTTGTTAATTATTTTAATTTTAATGTCTTCATTATTTATATACACACACACTGCAGGGCCCACCTCCTATACACACAGACACACACTGCAGCCCCCACCAACGGGGACGCATTATGGTGCCGAAGCATCACGTGATGCCACATTGTCATGGCAACATGTCACCGCCTGACGTCAGTGTCTCGTTGTCATGGCAACGGGTTGCGTCACGTGATGTAATTTGTTTTATAAATATTTTTTTATTGTGTCCCGGTTTTTCATTTTGAAAATCTGGTCACCCTAATATTACCAAATCCAGTATTGCCCCCCTCCTGGTTGGTTCCTCAATAATTTGGGTCATGTAATTGTTTTTAAGTACCCTCAAAAACCTGTTTCCTTTTGTTGTAACGCTAATCTCATTGCCCCAAGACAGGAAACTATAAAGGCAGGCAAGGACAGAAGATAGGGAAACACAGGAGAACCAAGAGAAGACAGAGGAAAACCCAGAGCAGGCAGAAGCAGCAGCACACCCGGTGGACAAACAAAGGAACTGTGGCTGAGAGCAGGATGTCTAGGAAGAACCAGACACAAAAGAAGAATGAAAAAACGTTCTTTTTCCACGTGTAGCGCCCGTATGCCCGCAGACCTGGCCAGTCCCCAGTACTGAGGTGGGTAAGGGTATAACACGCACCCACAGCAGTGAGGGCGTGCCCGGAGTGTGGTAATAGCGTTGCCGGGCCTGGTGAGTAAGGGTTAACGTAATACTTGCTGAGTCCGGGGTGCCAGAGGTCGGAGGGTAATGTCCAAGAGCCAGAGTTCAGGGGTTGGAGAGAGCAGCGTAGTGATGTCCGAAAGCCAGAGTTCAAGGGCAGGAGAAGGCAGCGTAGTCAAGTCCAAAGCAGAGTTCAAGTTCAAGCCAAAGGAATCCAAACAGGGGCAGGGACAGGAACCAGAGCTGAAACCGACAAGGGAGCTGGGCATAGACACTGCACACACAGGAGCTACAGGAAAGCTATGCAGAGCAAGGACTGAGAGGACAGAGTGGGGTTATATGGGAAGAAGGACCAATAGGGATGAAAGGAGGAGCATAGGTTTGAGTGGGTACTTGCAGGGATAGGTCAGTGAGAGCAGGGGAGGAAACAGGGAGGTAATCAAGAGTTATAGCCTGCAACCGGCGGGGGGAGGAGCCAGAGCATTGGGGTGGCAAGTAAGTAGAGTGGGTGCGTGAGCCTTCCGTAACCCTGTTATGCGCGCGCACCACGCGTGCACCCGAGCGTGGGGGAAGACCAGCGGAGGAGGCGCACGGGACAGGAGACAGAGGGGAAGAAGGAATGGAGGAACCAGGTAGGGAACGGACAGGGATGACAGAGACACGCCGAGGAGCGCGTGACCCACGATAGGGAGCCCGTGACCATGAACGCGCGCGCTTGGTGAGGGGACCACGCGCGTGCGCAGAGTGTGAGCCAGGGCATGCGGACCGTGCCTT
The DNA here is from genome assembly GCF_040206685.1 of Ascaphus truei. Taxonomy (NCBI): domain Eukaryota; kingdom Metazoa; phylum Chordata; class Amphibia; order Anura; family Ascaphidae; genus Ascaphus; species Ascaphus truei. Next base: position 5,322,965 of record NC_134499.1, read on the forward strand.
GGAGGAACGGCTCAGGGGGAGAGGTAGCGATTGGGGACGTAGGGGAGCGGAGGAACTAGGCACTGTGGAACCTGGGGTGACGGGGACACGCTGGGAACCGCGAGTCCCCCGATCCATTACACAACGCCGGTCCTGGATTCTTAACCTTAGGAAGTTTAGATGCTGTTTCCTTTTCTTTCCCCCACTTTAGCCTTTTTGTTTTTGTGGGTCTCGAGTATAGATGCTGCCTTTCGCTGTCTCAGGGTTTTGGATGGAACGGCAGCAGCAAGCGGGTTCTTATGTCATATCATATCAAATGAATATCATATGTCATATGAAATGAATAGATTATCAAATAATATTACATTAATGGAATATCATATGAAATGACTAGAGTAGGATATCATGAAATACATGGAATATTAGATGAATAGAATATCATAATATATGAATGGACAATAATATATTAAATTAATGGAATATCATATCATATGAAATTAATAGAATATTGTATAATATGAAATTAATGAAGTATCATATCATACGATATTAATGGATTATCATATGATATAAAATTAATGGAATAGCATATCATATGAAATTAATAGAATATCATATAATTTTATATGAATGGATAATCATATCATATGAAATGAATGGGAGAAGGAGAATGATTGGATCAGTGAGTAAAGACACTGACTGGCACTGAGTTTGAAGCAGGGGATCCAAAAATGGCAAGTAGCCAGCGGCGTGATGATGGTCTCTCTGAAAACGAGGAAATGGAGTGGCATGTATAAAACGTTTTTCCCATTGTGCAACAATCTCGCGAGACAACCAATTTCTACAGCGGCCTATTTAAATGGTCGATTTATTGTAATCTTTCTTTGTGTTGTTGGGAGTGAGTGACAGACAGACAGAGCTATGCGTTTGGAGGATTTTGGATTTCTAGAGTTGCTGTGAATTTTGATAGACTTGTCTTCTGTTTTGTTTTGTTTACATATTTTTTGTCTTGTGAGTTTGAAAGATTTTGTGAGTGTGCCATTTAATTTATTTCTCTGCTATTTCTGAGTGGTTGAGGTATGGACGGGAGGCATGGGAGTCAGGGAGTGATGGTGGTGTGAGTGGTGTTGCTGAGGTGAGTGGTGTTCGGTTGAGTAGGCGTGGGAGTCAGGAGAGTGGTGGTGGTGGGGTAAGTGGTGGTGATGGGGAGAATGGGAGGATCCTGCAGTCTCTTCCATTCCAATCAGGGGAGTCCTGTCAGCAGCATCAGAGCACAGGGGTTGCAGGTGGTCGTAAGAAGTGTGTAGAAAAGAAACTAAATAGACGTTTCAACAATGAGGAGAATAAAGTCCATATTTCTGGGTACTTGATTGAACTGAACAAGTTGCAAAATAAATTGTGATTTATTTCCTTAATAGACAAACACACGACATCTGCAGAATACACTTAAAACAACACTCACTGGGATAAGGGAACGAAATAGATTGTCCTTGGAACGAAAGAAATTGTCCTTTGCTTGCCAGTGCAAGAAATGCAGCCTTGGTTTTAAAAGTCCTGTGGTTATGTTGTTGTTAACCCTTTCACTCCTGGACTGGTTGCTGCTGTGCTGGAACAAAGTCTTGCATCTTTACATCATGGATTAAAATCCAGGAATCACACTGGGGATACTTGGGGAGCTACAGTTCTAGACTGCCCAAAGCTATCTTTAACATGTGGATCCAATCCCATCGTGGGAACAAAAAAAACCACGAATAGCCAAGTTACCCACAGTTCATAAGACCGGTCAGAAGGGCTATCCAGTGGGCAGGGAGCATGGGTCAGGTTGACACCCATGCCACTTAGCATAGCTGGGCTACACCCATAACTTGGTGCCGCTCCGTCTGATTTTTGACCAATAAATGTCAATAGACTGGCATCTGTGATACCTCAGAATGCCGGCCGTGTATAACTTATGGGTATCTGGGTCTTTTCATAACTGACACCCTTTTAGACAGGGAGACTCTAAATCTGTGAGACCCCTTTTGAGGCTCGGTCATAAAAATACCTACAGCCCATTGAGACCCCTTTGAGGCTCGGTCATAAAATTACCTACAGCTCATTGAAATGCCGGTTTCTATACTGCCATCATGTGTCGGTTAGAGGGTATGGCAAGCAATGCATTTTTTCTTTTTAACCTGGCAGGCAGGGAATGGCCTGAAAATGGGGAATAAAAATGGCTGGGACAGGGCAAACACAGTAATGCATAGCAAATAAGTTTAACCCCTTCCCTCCGCGTCACACCTCCCCCACTCAAGATGCAGGGACTGCCCGGACCACCCCGTCCGGTGGCTGGCCTGACCTGCCAGCTCTTGAAGTTAGTAAGTCCTGAGGGCTGTCCTGAGGGCTGTCCTGGCGGGAAAGGCCATCAGCATTACCATGCTCACTTCCCTTCTTGTGCTGGATGGTGAAGTTCCACTCCTGTAAGGCAAGACTCCATCGCAAAAGTTTAGCATTTTCCCCCGACACCCTCTGTAACCAACTCAAAGGATTGTGGTCAGTTATTACTGTGAAATGTCTGCCATACAAATAAGGCTGCAACTTCTTTAGAGCCCACACTATGGCCAGATACTTCTTCTCAATGGTGGCATATGCCACCTCTCTGGGCAGCAGCTTGCGGATTAGATATACTACTGGGTGCTCACCGCCCTCCTCCCCCCCTTGGCTGAGTACAGCCCCAATGCCATAGTCCGAGGCATCAGTCTGCACCAGGAACTTTTTTGCATAGTCTGGAGCAGCAAGTATAGGAGCGCTGGCTAGTGCAGTCTTTAATGCCTGAAAGGAGACCTCACAGGCAGGAGACCAGACTACCAGCTCAGACTGTCACTTCTGGTCAAGTCAGTCAGGGATTTGGCAATGGCACTATACTGAGGGACAAACTTTCTGTAGTAGCCTGTGGTGTCTAGGAAAGCCATGACTTGCTTCTTGGTTTTGGGAACGGGCCACTGCACTATAGCTTCCACCTTAGCTGGTTCTGGCTTAAGATGCCCGCCACCCACTCTGTGCCCTAGGTACAATACCTCTGCCATCCCTACTAAGCACTTGGTGGGTTTCAACGTGAGTCCCGCTTCAAAATCCTGGCTAGCACCGCAGCTACATGCACTAAGTGTGAGTCCCACGAATTACTAAAGACAGCAATGTCGTCCAAGTATGCCCTTGCAAACCCTTGCATACCCTCCAGCAAGCGATTGACCAGGCGTTGAAAGGTAGCCGGGGCATTTTTCATCCCGAATGGCATCACTAGAAATTCATAGATGCCACTTGGGGTAATAAATGCAGACCTCTCTCTAGCCTCCTGGGTCAGAGGGATCTGCCAGTACCCTTTACTGAGATCCATAGTCGTCAGATACCTTGCCCCCGCGAGTTTATCTAACAACTCATCCATGCGGTAGGCATCTGACACCGTGCCCGCATTGAGCTGCCGGTAGTCCACACAGAACCGGGTGGTTCCATCCTTCTGGACTACCGGACAAGCCCAAGGGCTCTGGGATGGTACAATTACCCCTAGGGCCAGCATCTCTTCTACCTCCCTCTCTATACTGCCCTTCACCTCTGCTGACACTCTATAAGCGTGCTTATGCAGAGGTCTCAGATCCCCTGTCAGCACTGGATGATCTGCAATGTGTGTCTTCCCTGGCTTGTCAGAGAACAGAACCCTATACTTCTCTAGCATTGCCCTTGCTTCTGCTCCCTGCCTGACACTCAGCTGAGCCCCTATCTCAACCTGCTCTACGGTACCTCCCTGCCTAGCCTCCCCCAGGAGATCAGGCAGAGCATTGCTCGCCGGATCCCCCATCGGTGGGCTGCAAATGGCCAGCAGCGACGCCAAACTCGGTGCTATGTACTCCTTCAGTATGTTGATGTGATAAGTCTTATTTCTCCCTGTCTCAGCATCTACCTGTACAACATAGTTGCACACGTTCATCTTTCGCAGTACCGGATACGGTCCCCACCAGGCAGCCATTAATTTGTTCTCCCGAATGGGCTTAAGAACAAGTACCTGCTGTCCTGGGATGAACTCTCTGCTACGGGCATTCTGATCATACCAAGTCTTCTGCTTGGTCTGAGCAGCCCTAAGCTTGTCCTGTGCCAACCCCATGAACATCTCTAACCAGTCTCTGCGATCTATCCCATACTGAAGCACAGAAGCATCAGTAGTGGTAGTTTCCCCTTCCCATCCCTCAAGGAATAGGTCCAGAGGTCCCCGTACACCGCGACCATATAGTAGCTCAAAGGGAGAGAAGCCTGTAGATTCTTGCGGTACCTCTCGGTATGCAAACAGCAAGTGCTGCAGGTGAATCTCCCAGTCTTTTTCCTCTGTCTCTATAAATGTTCACAGCATCTGCTTCAGGGTACCATTGAACCTCTCACATAGTCCATTGGTTTAGGGGTGGTAAAGGGTTGTGCGCTGGCGCGTCACCCCGCACGCATCCCAGAGACACTGGAGCAATTCACTCATGAACTGCGACCCCTGATCTGTTAGGATCTCACTAGGGAAACCTACCCTAGCAAAGATGGCTAACAGAGCTTTAGCTACTTCCCTAGCATCAATACTGGCAAGCGCTACCGCCTCAGGGTACCGGGTGGCAAAATCCACCACCGTGAGAATGTAGCACTTTCCTGACCAGCTGGGAACCATGAGGGGTCCCACGAGGTCCATAGCTACCCGCTGAAAGGGTTCCCCTATTACCGGTAACGGGTTCAGGGGTGCCTTCACACAGTTACCCACCTTACCTACTCGCTGGCAGGTGTCACAGGATCGGCAGAACTCTGCTGCCTCACTGGATGCTCCCAGCCAGTAGTAACGCTGCAACAGCCGGGCTCGCGTCCTAGCGACCCCATGATGCCCAGCTAGTGGAATGGAGTGGGCTACCCGCAAAAACTGCTGCCTATACTCCCGGGGTACCACTAGCTGTCTCTTCCCCGTCCATACCTCATCTAACCCGGTGGTCCCTTGCTCTCTATACAGGAGCCCGCGGTGCCACAAGAAGTAATCAGACCCCTTGCTTGGGTTAGACTCGGACACCCGCAGTCTCATGCCCTCCATGCTGGGATCAGATCGCACCACATCCCTAAACTGGGCACCTAACTCTGGCCACCCCCGGTCACATCTGAGTCAGGGGGACAGAGAACAGGTACAGGGAACAGTAAGTCAGTGTCAGAAAACGACTGAGTCTGGCTTACCTGTCTGGTCTCTGTAGAGACTACTGGAACTGTAGGTCCCAAATGCAGGGGGACAGGGGCTGGTTCTTCTGCAATCCTTGCTGACTGGTTCCTGGTGATCGCTGCAACAGGCGCCAGCTCAGTGGTAAAAACACAGGTAACGTGTCCTAGGTCGTTACCCAGCAAGACCTCAGCATCTAACCCAGGCAAAACCCCCACCTCCCTCATGCCACGTCCGGCACCCCAGTCCAAAAAGACCTGGGCAACCTGGAGTGACCGCGGTCCTCCGTCTGGCAGGGTCACTTGCATCCCGGTGCCCGTGAGCAAATCCTCTGGCCGCACCATATCAGGGCGAACCAGAGTCACGGTGGCACCAGAGTCTAGCAAGCTGTCCGCCTGCCGGTCTCCGATGGTCACCTTCCGCAGATGCTTCTGCCGGACATCGTTGGGCTGCATCCCGACTGGAGCAACCTGATGTCCCCCGCTCTCCACTGCTGGTCACGAGATGGCAAGTGCAGTCTCTCTGCTGGGCATCCCTCTGTGGGCTGGTTCCACGGCTGTACTTGGCTCCTCTGTGTGTGCCAATCGCACACGGGCGACCGGCCTCGCAGCTGGTGAGCGTTGCCCCTGATGGGGTCCCTTGGACCGGTCCGGACAATCTGGCCTGAGATGTCCAACTTTATTGCAGGAATAACACCGCCTCTCATGCTTGAACTCTGCAGCATTGGGTGTGCTGTTTGCTGCCGCAGGCTGGTGTGTCCACTGAGGGGTAGTCTTAGCGCCCTGGGCCGCACAGCCCACTCCTTTGGGTACTACAGGGTCCTTCATTGCAACTCGGCTAGCCACATACTCATCTGCCTGTCACGGTAGCCTGTCACGGTAGGCTGTAATTTACACCAAAACTATATATAAATATATATATACCTGGGTTTGAACTGGGACGAGACTTAGATATGATAAAATATAATTTATTCCTTGATAAAGGTGAACACAACAGATTATACAAATAACAGGCAAAATATAGACACTTACTTAAAGATTATGGCAAGAAAGCCATCAGGATTACAGACTGGCCACTTCTCCCATATTTCAGTTGACATCACAGCAAAACAGGCAGGACACATGCATGGCAGTTCTTCTCAGCAATCAAGATGGTATAGCACAACTGAACACTTGAAGAACTTGCAAAACATGAACAACAACGGAATATAGGGAACAGCAGTTTATATATCTTTTGTCCCTCAATTCTTAACCTTAAGCACAGGGGATTGGTTTTCAATTACCTCCAGCCACTCACTAACGTGGGAAAGCGTTCTGACCCATGCCCCCCTGCTAGTTGGCACATGCGCAGTAGAACTCTGGGGTCTCATTTCTGAAGCCCCACATTTGCATCAGGAATGCCAGCCAGTCTATCATTTGGAGTTCTGGCAGGAAAACCTTTGTTGCAAGGTGTGAAGTGGGACACTTAAAGACTGCTCTGGCTTGAGCCTCCTCCGCCCTTAGGTAAACAGGGAGGGTGACAAGACCCTTTAAACAGCACTCAAATCCTAGACATTAGGGCGCCTCTTGGGGCCATCTGCTATCTTGGTGGACAAAGGAATTTCCTCTAAGTCTTTGTCCATACCTTAGAATACAGTATTAAGCATAAAACATAAACGTACTAAAATATCCGGTTCCGTTGGGTCTAGCAGGTCCAAACTTCCCAGTTCTCATTGCCAGAACTGGGACACCATATGATCCAAAAAGCGACTTGCTACGACCTATGGAGCCGGAGTTACACAAATGCACATTAAATCATTTTTCATTTTAATACATAAATCTCCGCTAACAGAAATCTCAGCTTTTCACTAAATCCCCATTGAAAACAACGGGCTCCGCCACCATGGGTTTCAATGGAGCAACTCCGCCGTTGTAGTCAATGGGGTTTCCTACCATAGACTTTCAATGGGGAACCGCCGCCATTGAAGTCTATGAGAAAATCCACAAATCTTTACAGTCGTCCATACTCCGTCTGGTTGGTCTGAGGGGGCTGGGAATGGGCATGCATTAAAGCCGGAACCTTGGCTACATGTCACCCAAATCCCATCCCTCTGGGCATTCCAGAACCGGAGATATGGACTTACACATTTCAACATTTTACACTTAGTCATTTTTTCACCATTAGAATCAATGGTAAAAGCCCCGAACTTTCAAGGGGGTCCATACTCCGTCGGGTTGGTCCAAGAGGGTCAAGGATGGTTCTGCAGTGATGCCGGAGCAGTGACTACAGATACCCCAAACCTTGATCCTCTGGTCCCTCCGGAACCGGAGATATGGATTCCTAAGATTCAGCATTTCACACTTAGTCATTTTTCTGAGCCGTTTCTGCCGCCGCCGGTAAAGCCTATGGCGCGACCCGCTCTATCTGGTTCGACCCTTATCGGGGTCCAGGATTCGGAGACCCAGTTGTGGTCGAGTGGGGGGAAGCCTAGGAACTAGGGGCAAAAAGAATTTTATTTCTAGGGCCCCCAGAACAGTTTATTCCCACGCCAATTAACGTTGAACTTGACTCAAGTGATTTTAACTCTTTTAAAGGACATTGTATCCGCTTTGCGGTTAAGCGGTTTGGAAGGCAGCCAACTCATTCCTGAAAAGCTCTTACTAGAATTGAGCGGGTTTGAAAACATGGCTAGTTGCGGCGCCAAGTGCATTTTCGCCACGCCGATGGCGTAAAAAAAACCGCCAAAAAACTTGCCGTTTTTTTCGCTTTTCGCCAAGTTTTCGGGGTTTACTGAATCGTGGTATGCATTTTTGGCGCAAAACGGGCGAAAAGTGACTTTGCGCCGCTTACTGCATGAGGCCCTTATTGTATTTTGTATATTATTTGTTGTGCTATATACATTCTTTGTGGTCTTTTGACCAGTTATTTATTGTATTAAAATTATTTGATATCTAATCCGCGGTGCGCTGTGTGTGCGTTGTTTTGTTGTTGTTTTGGGAGCTCTTTGTGGAGTTCTCATTTATAGGAGTGTCTGAGGAGCGGCTCCTCACACGCAGCTGCAAACGGATTACGTGCATTGATTTTACAGCCAGCTGGAGCGCAGAAACCTTACTGTTTACCTTTTGACTTATCACTGTTTAGTGAATCCCGCTGACTGGCAAAAAACCGTCGCGTTTTGCCGTTTTTTGCCTGATCGGACGTGTTTTTTTCCCAGGGCTGAAAAAATGCCTTTTAAGGCCGATAAAGCGCTGTTATCACTGCTTAGTGACTCGCGCAGCAGCCTGTATCGGCCTTAAAAGCCACTTATTGCTCTAAAAAGCAGTTATCACTGCTTAGTGCATCGCCCCCACTGTCTCTCTTCAGTTTTCTTCTCGATTACCATTCACCCAGATAGCAAGCATCTTTTTGCTTTTACCTATGCTGGCCAGCAGCAGTGATTCTGGACTAGAATTCGCCAGGGCTGCACTGAACGTCCTGCTTGGTTCTCCCACACTTTTAGAAAAGATTTTCAGGATATTGTTTCCCAGGTCAGTCTGAACTTATCCAGTATGTAGACGATTTGCTTATTGCCTCTCCTTCTCACGAAGCGTGGCGTCAGGATGCAAAGATCCTTGGTACAGCATTGGCTCGGAAGGGCCACAAGGTAAGTAAAACAAAGCTTCAGTTAGCAGAACTTTCTGTTCTTTATTTGGGGCATTGCTTGTCTCATGGACAGCGGGGATTAACTACAGAGCGGGTCGTCCCAATTCTTTCAGCCCCACGTCCTTATCAGGTATCAGGTGTTAGGGCTTTCCAAGGACTGGTTGGGTATTGTCGAATGTGGGTTCCCAATTTCTCTGAACTTTCCCAACCCTTAGTACCTGACAAGGAAAGGTAACCCCGATCGATTCCCATGATCTTCTACTTTAAATTAAAAAAAAAACAATCCCTTGCAACAGCCCCTACTTTAGGATTACTGCACATATTACTGTGCTCTCCCTATAGAAGTTTGCTGCTGGTAAAAATATTGGCCTTACATATAGAAAAACAAAAGCCCCTGTCAATTTTCCAATTAGAGCAGGTATAATACACCTCAGTGTCAGTCTGCACGTCACCCTCCATTGAAGAGTATGTGAATGTATAAGGCTGACAGAAACAAATATGTGTAAGTTTTATTATATTCACACCAGGGAATTTGTGCACCCTCAGTTTACCTCTATAGTAAGGTAACTATGATACTGGCTTTGGCCAGCTTTTAATTGCACTACTCACAAAAGCATATGCTTTATTTAACCCTTTCAGAGCTTTCTCATAGTTTTCACTAGTCCATGGGACAATAATTACATATATTCAGTGTACAGTATGTACCTGCAAATTTGGTTATGTCTTGACGTTGGCTGCAGGCTTACAGTTTAACGCTTTGGCCAAAGGGTTTAACTAAATAACCTTTAGATGTCTTCACCCTCCGAATCCCAGGGACACTGCATGCTCTCAAATTAATCCACGAACAGGAACCAGGTAGAAAAAATCTTTGTCTTCTTTCTTTTTCTTCTTCTGTAATTTGTAATCCAATTCCTCACTTTCTTGGGAATTCTGGGGTCTTCATCTGTATCTTCTTCATCTGTATCTTTGTCCGGCACACCTTTGTCCTCCTCTTGGAGGAGGAGGTCCTTCCTCCTCTGCTTCTTGGTCTAAAATGAGGCGTCATAGGCTTTTATAGGCCTATGACGTCGCATTTTCATCAAATGGTTCCCACGGCTCTGATTGGCCAGTGAAAACCATGTGATTTTTTATTTATTTTTTTGGTGACGTCATGTAAAGGAAATGAAGCCAGACAATCAGAATGGCTGTGCTTCCTTTCCCTTTAACATGGCATCATCAAAAGCAAGACGGCCACCGTCACATGGTACTTGAGCCAATCAGACCGTGGGAACTATATCCCCAATCTGATTGGCTATAGTAGACCAAGTGACTGAGTTTTTGTGAGAAAGGATGTGATGTCATCCAAAGGGAGTCACATGGTCTACTACAACCAATCAGATTGGGGATATAGTTCCCATGATCTGATTGGCTCAAGTACCATGTGACGCCGGCCATCTTGCTTTTGATGACGTCATGTTAAAGGGAAAGGAAGCACAGCCATTCTGGATAATAGTGGGTGGGGGGGTTGGTTTAAATGTAGGCCATGTTTTATTTTTTACATACAGGAATGGAACCGCAGGCTAGCGGGGACCCATGGAGACCACCTAAGGACCCACGGACGCCCCCGGGGCTCACCCGATGACCCCCGGATGCCCACGGGTACCACCTGAGGACCCATGGGGGACACCCGTGGGAAAGAACCAGGGGCCCCAAAGCTGTTGGGGACCCGCAGACCCACAGGAACCACCTGAGGGCCACCAGACCCCCGTGGGAACCACCTGAGGACACACAGACCCCCGTGGGAACCACCCATCAGCCTCCAGTTCCCTGTGGGAACCACCCGAGAGCCCCCAGACACCTGTGGGGATGACCCAGGTACCACCTGGAGGCCCACGGAGCCTAGCGGGGACCACCCGGGGGCCCCCAGACTCCTGAGGGCACCCCCGGGTGCACTGTGGGGCCTGCGGACACCCGTTGGGACTACCGGGGCCCCCCCACCAGTCTGGGTATTAATCGTGTGGGTAAAATAATAAATCATGTTTTTATGGGGGGGCACAGGGTGTGGGAGGGTGGTGTATTAGATATTGCAATGTTAATGGGGACCTAGGAGGTGGGTAGTGGGGCTGTTGTGTGTATTGTTTTTATTGTGGGTAGCGGGGGTGGGTGAAGGGGGTAGTAGCCCCAAGGATGGATGTTTAGGCCTAGTGGGTGGGTAGCGGGAGGGATTAACCCCTTCATTACCTTAGCGGTATTAACCGCTAAGGTAATGAAGGGGTTAAGTCCACCCCGCAACCCCTGTGGCCTAAACACCCACCAAGGGCCAAATACCACCTTCACCCACCCCTGCTACCCACAATAGGCCTGGCACAGGTGTTTAACCCCTTCATTGCTCTAGCGGTTAGCCGATAAGGTAATGAAGCTGCTTGAATGTAATTGTTAATAATAATGTGCGGGAGCAGGGGGTCTCCTGAGCTGAACCGCTTTGATTTCAGGCTCGGGGACCCCCTGATTCCCGAGTTAAAGGACAAGATATTTTTAATCACCCGGTTACGTCACTCGGACCCTTTAAAAATGGCGACGACACTAGCATCCGATGCCCCATACCGGGGCCTGTATCTCGGGAAACAGGGGGTCCCCGGACCTGAAACCAACGCGGTTCTGCTCCGGAGACCCCCTGCTCATCTACACTAGGAATAATATTTAAATGGGAAAATAATTTTTTTTCCGCCGACATTTTCGCAGAGAGGCGGATCTCTCACTTATTGGAGGGCAGGTCATATCGGCGCCGTCTACTCGCCATGTTTGGAAATGTTGCTCTCACTGGTATTCGGGCCTTTCTGCATACCGTGAGAGCGGCTCGGTTCAAAACTCTGCCGATTTTTTTTCTCAGCGCTTACTGCATGAGGCCCATGGTCTCAAGTGAGACAATGTGAGGATTGGGCGCCGGCTCCGCCCCAGTGACGAGTCCTGTGATGAGACAGGTGACGCACGTTGCACTGCCAGGTTGGGGGACACCACACGCACCGTTTCCAGGCTCCGCCCCGTGGCACGCCCCACGACGAGACTCATGACGCACTACCAAGCTGGAGAACACAGCACGCCCCGCGCTCATGCACCACCCCAGTGATGTCACTGGTGATGCGCATCGCACACAAGCTACGCGCATGCGCCGCACAGCTCTGAGATGTCTGGCTCTCAATAATTATTCCTCACCTGTTCCTTTCCCCGCCCCTGCCTATCAGTGGACTGAATATGTCTGAGGGGGCGGTTCTCATTCATCACCCTGCAGCCTTGTACTAACCAGCTATTGGCTACCTGGTCCTTAAATGCTCAGCCAACCCTGCTGCAAATTGGCTGAGCATAAACTTCTGTTTGTGTTACTCTAGTGCTGCCTCAAGCATCCTGCTGCTGCCTTGTTTAACCCTTGCCTTGCTTTCCTTGCTCCTGTTGACTTCAGCTTGTACCTGGACTTCCGCCTTCTCTGATTCCTGACTTCGGCTCATATTTGAACTTCTACCTTCTCTACTCCTGGACCCCGGCTCTGCACTACGACTATCCGATCTCTCCAACCCTAGACCACGGCAAGTACCACGACAAGTACCACGACCATTCTACCATCTCCTACCCTGACCCAGCTACACGATCTTCACTCTGCACTCCGGACTTGGTTGCTCAGTTGCAGGTCGGTGGTTACTAACATCCCCACCTCAGCCTCGCGGTCCTGTCCTGTTTGTGGTGAGCACTTGTGACAGACAAATATTGACGTGCTCATAGTACTTTTGTTCGCCAGGCACATGGTGAACAAAATGGACTCTCGACGCTGCATCTCCTGGAGACTTGTAACTTCTTTAATTTGGTCTCCGTTTCCCCGCTTCTCACCTCAGTGTGGCTGGAGCCTTATTACCAGTGACATCACTTCCTGAGGAAGCAGGAATCTGGCGCGGTCACCTCTCTCTCCTGCAGTGACAGCGACGTGATGGGAGGTGTGGGACTGCTGCTCATACTGGGAGCCCTGCAAGGTGAGAGCCGGGGAGAAGCATCGCAATAAGGCACTGGGGAGGGTTTTTCGTATGATGCCCGGTTATAATTACTAATATAATTATTATTACTACTATTATTATTATTATTATTATTATTATTATTAAATAAGGCACTTCAGTTCACTTGACAAAGACCACTGGCTTGAAACGTTGTGTTGTTTCTGGCTTAAATAAATTAGATAATTATTAAATCTATTGTGCCTTGCATTGCCCATTTCATTTATATACACACCCCAGCTCCTGCAGTGCCATGTGAATGGGTTATATACACACCCCAGCTCCTGCAGTGCCATGTGAATGGGTTATATACAGATCCCCCACCTCCTGCAGTGCCGTGTGAATGGGTTATATACACACCCCAGCTCCTGCAGTGCCATGTGAATGGGTTATATACAGATCCCCCACCTCCTGCAGTGCCGTGTGAATGGGTTATATACACACCCCACCTCCTGCAGTGCCATGTGAATGGGTTATATACAGATCCCCCACCTCCTGCAGTGCCGTGTGAATGGGTTATATACACATCCCCCCCACCTCCTGCAGTGCCATGTGAATGGGTTATATGCAGATCCCCCACCTCCTGCAGTGCCATGTGAATGGGTTATATACAGATCCCCCACCTCCTGCAGTGCCATGTGAATGGGTTATATACAGATCCCCCACCTCCTGCAGTGACATGTGAATGGGTTATATACAGATCCCCCACCTCCTGCAGTGCCATGTGAATGGGTTATATACAGATCCCCCACCTCCTGCAGTGCCATGTGAATGGGTTATATACAGATCCCCCACCTCCTGCAGTGCCATGTGAATGGGTTATATGCAGATCCCCCACCTCCTGCAGTGCCATGTGAATGGGTTATATGCAGATCCCCCACCTCCTGCAGTGCCATGTGAATGGGTTATATGCAGATCCCCCACCTCCTGCAGTGCCATGTGAATGGGTTATATACAGATCCCCCACCTCCTGCAGTGCCATGTGAATGGGTTATATACAGATCCCCCACCTCCTGCAGTGCCATGTGAATGGGTTATATACAGATCCCCCACCTCCTGCAGTGCCATGTGAATGGGTTATATGCAGATCCCCCACCTCCTGCAGTGCCATGTGAATGGGTTATATGCAGATCCCCCACCTCCTGCAGTGCCATGTGAATGGGTTATATACACCCCCCCCCACCTCCTGCAGTGCCATGTGAATGGGTTATATACAGATCCCCCACCTCCTGCAGTGCCGTGTGAATGGGTTATATACAGACCCCCCACCTCCTGCAGTGCCATGTGAATGGGTTATATACACACCCCACCTCCTGCAGTGCCATGTGAATGGGTTATATACACACCCCACCTCCTGCAGTGCCATGTGAATGGGTTATATACAGATCCCCCACCTCCTGCAGTGCCATGTGAATGGGTTACATACAGATCCCCCACCTCCTGCAGTGCCGTGTGAATGGGTTATATACAGATCCCCCACCTCCTGCAGTGCCGTGTGAATGGGTTATATACAGATCCCCCACCTCCTGCAGTGCCATGTGAATGGGTTATATACAGATCCCCCACCTCCTGCAGTGCCATGTGAATGGGTTATATACAGATCCCCCACCTCCTGCAGTGCCATGTGAATGGGTTATATACACACCCCACCTCCTGCAGTGCCATGTGAATGGGTTATATACAGATCCCCCACCTCCTGCAGTGCCATGTGAATGGGTTACATACAGATCCCCCACCTCCTGCAGTGCCGTGTGAATGGGTTATATACAGATCCCCCACCTCCTGCAGTGCCATGTGAATGGGTTATATACAGATCCCCCACCTCCTGCAGTGCCATGTGAATGGGTTATATACATATCCCCCACCTCCTGCAGTGCCATGTGAATGGGTTATATACAGATCCCCCACCTCCTGCAGTGCCATGTGAATGGGTTATATGCAGATCCCCCACCTCCTGCAGTGCCATGTGAATGGGTTATATGCAGATCCCCCACCTCCTGCAGTGCCATGTGAATGGGTTATATGCAGATCCCCCACCTCCTGCAGTGCCATGTGAATGGGTTATATGCAGATCCCCCACCTCCTGCAGTGCCATGTGAATGGGTTATATACAGATCCCCCACCTCCTGCAGTGCCATGTGAATGGGTTATATACAGATCCCCCACCTCCTGCAGTGCCATGTGAATGGGTTATATACAGATCCCCCACCTCCTGCAGTGCCATGTGAATGGGTTATATACACATCCCCCACCTCCTGCAGTGCCATGTGAATGGGTTATATACAGATCCCCCACCTCCTGCAGTGCCATGTGAATGGGTTATATACAGATCCCCCACCTCCTGCAGTGCCATGTGAATGGGTTATATACACCCCCCCCCCACCTCCTGCAGTGCCATGTGAATGGGTTATATACAGATCCCCCACCTCCTGCAGTGCCGTGTGAATGGGTTATATACAGATCCCCCACCTCCTGCAGTGCCATGTGAATGGGTTATATACACACCCCACCTCCTGCAGTGCCATGTGAATGGGTTATATACAGATCCCCCACCTCCTGCAGTGCCATGTGAATGGGTTACATACAGATCCCCCACCTCCTGCAGTGCCGTGTGAATGGGTTATATACAGATCCCCCACCTCCTGCAGTGCCGTGTGAATGGGTTATATACAGATCCCCCACCTCCTGCAGTGCCATGTGAATGGGTTATATACACACCCCACCTCCTGCAGTGCCATGTGAATGGGTTATATACAGATCCCCCACCTCCTGCAGTGCCATGTGAATGGGTTACATACAGATCCCCCACCTCCTGCAGTGCCGTGTGAATGGGTTATATACAGATCCCCCACCTCCTGCAGTGCCATGTGAATGGGTTATATACAGATCCCCCACCTCCTGCAGTGCCATGTGAATGGGTTATATACATATCCCCCACCTCCTGCAGTGCCATGTGAATGGGTTATATACAGATCCCCCACCTCCTGCAGTGCCGTGTGAATGGGTTATATACACACCCCACCTCCTGCAGTGACATGTGAATGGGTTATATACACATCCCCCACCTCCTGCAGTGCCATGTGAATGGGTTATATACAGATCCCCCACCTCCTGCAGTGCCGTGTGAATGGGTTATATACAGATCCCCCACCTCCTGCAGTGACATGTGAATGGGTTATATACACATCCCCCACCTCCTGCAGTGCCGTGTGAATGGGTTATATACAGATCCCCCACCTCCTGCAGTGCCATGTGAATGGGTTATATACAGATCCCCCACCTCCTGCAGTGCCGTGTGAATGGGTTATATACAGATCCCCCACCTCCTGCAGTGCCGTGTGAATGGGTTATATACAGATCCCCCACCTCCTGCAGTGCCATGTGAATGGGTTATATACATATCCCCCACCTCCTGCAGTGCCATGTGAATGTGTTATATACAGATCCCCCACCTCCTGCAGTGCCGTGTGAATGGGTTATATACAGATCCCCCACCTCCTACAGTGCCATGTGAATGGGTTATATACAGATCCCCCACCTCCTGCAGTGCCATGTGAATGGGTTATATACAGATCCCCCACCTCCTGCAGTGCCATGTGAATGGGTTATATACACCCCCCCCCCACCTCCTGCAGTGCCGTGTGAATGGGTTATATACAGATCCCCCACCTCCTGCAGTGCCGTGTGAATGGGTTATATACAGATCCCCCACCTCCTGCAGTGCTGTGTGAATGGGTTATATACAGATCCCCCACCTCCTGCAGTGCTGTGTGAATGGGTTATATACAGATCCCCCACCTCCTGCAGTGCTGTGTGAATGGGTTATATACAGATCCCCCACCTCCTGCAGTGCTGTGTGAATGGGTTATATACAGATCCCCCACCTCCTGCAGTGCCATGTGAATGGGTTATATACAGATCCCTCCCCCCTGCAGTGCTGTGTGAATGGGTTATATACAGATCCCCCACCTCCTGCAGTGCTGTGTGAATGGGTTATACTGTACACACCCCACTGACTGTGCTCTGTGTGTGACAGGGTTTCTCTCGCAGAAGATCCACGTATCCCAGATCCCTGCAGTGACCACCCCAGAGGGAAGCACCGTCACCTTACAGTGCGACTACACCCTGAGCAGCACAGAGAGGGCACGCCTCGGCTGGTACCGATGGTACAGACATGGGCTGGGCGGGCCTGAGGTCTCTGATACCAGTAAAGATTTCATGGGCAGAGTCTCCAGCGCAACTCAGAGCGATTTCATCCATAAGCGCTCGGCCGATATGAAGCTGCACCGAGTGATTCTCACGGACACCGGGATGTATGTCTGTCAGGTTACGTTCCAGGACAATGAGATAATATCAGGACACGGGGACGGGACATTCCTCAACGTGACCGCCGGTGAGATTCTTACCTGGGATCTGACTCCAGCGGAGACATGAAATACACGTTAGGAAGTGGGAAATATCCCCCATTTAAAACTGGAAAGAGCAAAAGTAAAACTGGATGGAGGTCAAATATAGGCCAAGGTCACGTGGGGCCTTTGTACAACATACATTAGATAAGACACACACACACACACACACACACACACACACACACACACACACACACACACACACACACACACACACACACAATAAACCACATGTCCGGCATTTACAGCTACAGTACCGTCCCACCCTGTATTGCACCTGTCCTTGTGTTTGGTCTCGTTTATATCCTTACATGTTTTCTTCTTTTCTCTTTTTGTCACCGTGAAGCTTTGAGTCCCACTGGGAGAAAAGCGCCATATAAATAAAGTTGTTATTATTATTAATATTATTAAAACACGCACAATTGACCAGAACGAGCCCCGAAATTCACTGACCTGCAGGACGGAGCAGCCAGGGAGGTCTCTTCCCACCCCCCATACCACCAAGAGAAAACTCTAACACAGTGGCGGCCACCTCCAGTCCTCAAGGGCCACCAATAGGCTTTAAGGATATCCCTGGCTGCATCAGTGCCTCAGTGAGCCAGCTGTGCTGAAGCAGCGATATCCTTAAACCTGCTGGTGGCCCTTGAGGACTGGAGATGGCCGCCCGGCCCCAATACATGGAACACCACACACACAGCAGGTTAAAAAATAGACACGTACATCAAGGTCACCCGTGTGGTAAGTGATACTCATCCAGTAATTATAGTATGGTGTGTAATATATTGGTATATTTGGGCATAACCAAATCACACACTTCCTAAACAATGTATCTATTGATTAATGTCACACGTGCTGATTACTATGTTTGTTTTCAGTGGGGCTGCTGCAGGGGTGGGGGGTTTTTTTACCATCTTTTTGGTGTCCTCAGCTGCACCAAACAATCCATCTGGGAATATCCTTCCTGTGTCTCTTGGCGTGGCAGCTGTGGTCCTGATAATATCCATCTCAGTGGCAGCTTATCTCTGTTACACCAAACCAGGTGAGGACGGCTTTATACCCAGTCTGGGAGTTGGGTCACCAATATAAGGATTATTACTCCGCACAGCGCAGGAAACCCCCGGAGAGTTCTCCCCCCAGTGAGAGGCCAGTCACAGCGCGCTGAGGCCCATATTCACTCAACGGTGCTAAGATTTATCATGCTATTCAAGTGAATGGGAGCTAAAGTTTAGCACTGTAGTGCAGGGGTGACCAACACCAGTCAAGGGCCACCAACAGGTCGGGTTTTAAGGATATTCCTGCTTCAGCACAGGTGGCTCACTCACTCCCAGTTTCAGCCCCAGTCTTCGATGGCCGTTGGTCGTCCCTTGGGAACCCCTGCTTTTGGTTAATCTGGGCATCAGTATTACACATACCCGGCATTTGTATACGTGCATGAAACACAACGATCAGCTTGAAAACACATTTGTCTCCATCCAAACTCAGCAGTCCTCGTGTGATCCGCGGGATCAGCGGGCCAGAAATCCTCTCATAATCCTGTTGTGGAAAACTTTGTTAGGAATGTTAAACCTGTGTATAATTTGTGTTTGTAAAGACACACACACACACACACACTTCTGTAACTATCAACCATTAAAAACATTGTGGTGAATTCACAGGTAAGATATAATATATATATAATATAAGAGAGAGATCAGTGTATCTCGAAAGCTCGCATAAATAAAAGCATTTTGTTAGCCACAGAACGGTATCGACTATTCATTTTTGATATATCTATCTCCTAACTTCTCTTCCTGGTTTCTCTTCTCTGCAGCTTCCTCTTACATGAGAGAAGTGTAAGTACGCCTCGCCCCCTCCCACATCTTGCAGGGTTTCCCCTTTATTTAGTTTTTTGAAGTTTCACTGCATTATTCTGCGGTTTCACTCGTCTTTCTGTTTCTCTGCAGGAGTCCTACAATCTACACTGACTTTACCACCCCAGGTAACATCAGACGCGCTCATTGCATTGGTAATCCTTTCTCACGGCCCCTGTCCCATACAGTAATAAGATGACTGTTTACCACCGTGGGACATTATTATATACTGTGATTATATGGGTGGAGCTACAGCCACTGGTCACTATGCGTTTGGAAAAAACAAAATATGGATAATAATCCAGGATTGAGGGTTTTTATTCTTTATATTTATCAGCTTCGTAAACAAACCTTCTCTCTCTCTATACATTCGGCAACGTGGAGCCTTTGTTCATTATGAAAAGAAAATATATTATAAACCAAGACATAAGCCGGGAATATCTGCGGGAAATTAGCTGCCGATAAGGAAGTTACTTAGTTACTTATCCCATTAAAAATGTAACCCGGGCTTTTTCCGAATACTTGTTTGTTTTTCATTGTTGGAACTGGGGTGAAGTCGCTTGCGCTATACCCCTGCCTCTCGCTCTATATACCCCTGCCTCTCGCTCTATATACCCCCACCTCTCGCTCTATTTACCCCGCCTCTCGCTCTATATACCCCCGCCTCTCGCTCTATTTACCCCGCCTCTCGCTCTGTATACCCCCGCCTCTCGCTCTATATACCCCCGCCTCTCGCTCTGTATACCCCCGCCTCTCGCTCTGTATACCCCCGCCTCTCGCTCTGTATACCCCCGCCTCTCGCTCTATATACCCCCGCCTCTCGCTCTATATACCCCCACCTCTCGCTCTGTATACCCCCGTCTCTCGCTCTATATACCCCCGCCTCTCGCTCTATATACCCCGCCTCTCGCTCTATATACCCCGTCTCTCGCTCTGTATACCCTCGTCTCTCGCTCTGTATACCCTCGTCTCTCGCTCTGTATACCCTCGCCTCTCGCTCTATATACCCCCCGCCTCTCGCTCTGTATACCCCCGCCTCTCGCTCTGTATACCCCCGCCTCTGGCTCTATATACCCTCGTCTTTCGCTCTATATACCCTCGTCTCTCGCTCTATATACCCTCGTCTCTCGCTCTATATACCCTCGTCTCTCGCTCTATATACCCTCGTCTCTCGCTCTGTATACCCCCGCCTCTCGCTCTGTATACCCCCGCCTCTTGCTCTGTATACCCCCGCCCTCGCTCTGTATACCCCCGCCTCTCGCTCTGTATACCCCCGCCTCTCGCTCTGTATACCCTCGTCTCTCGCTCTGTATACCCTCGTCTCTCGCTCTGTATACCCTCGTCTCTCGCTCTGTATACCCTCGTCTCTCGCTCTGTATACCCCCGCCTCTCGCTCTGTATACCCCCGCCTCTCGCTCTGTATACCCTCGTCTCTCGCTCTATATACCCTCGTCTCTCGCTCTATATACCCCCGCCTCTCGCTCTGTATACCCCCGCCTCTCGCTCTGTATACCCCCGCCTCTCGCTCTTTATACCCCCGCCTCTCGCTCTATATACCCCCCGCCTCTCGCTCTATATACCCCCCGCCTCTCGCTCTGTATACCCCCGCCTCTCGCTCTGTATACCCCCGCCTCTCGCTCTGTATACCCCCGCCTCTCTCTATATACCCTCGTCTCTCGCTCTATATACCCTCGTCTCTCGCTCTATATACCCTCGTCTCTCGCTCTGTATACCCCCGCCTCTCGCTCTGTATACCCTCGCCTCTCGCTCTGTATACCCTCGTCTCTCG
The DNA here is from genome assembly GCF_040206685.1 of Ascaphus truei. Classification (NCBI taxonomy): domain Eukaryota; kingdom Metazoa; phylum Chordata; class Amphibia; order Anura; family Ascaphidae; genus Ascaphus; species Ascaphus truei. The sequence goes on from NC_134499.1 coordinate 5,343,829, forward strand.
CTCTGCATACTCCCGTCTCTCGCTCTGCATACCCCTGTCTCTCTCTCTGCATACCCCCGCCTCTCGCTCTGCATACCCCCGGCTCTCGCTCTGCATACCCCCGTCTCTCGCTCTGCATACCCCGTCTCTCGCTCTGCATAACCCCGTCTCTCGCTCTGCATACCCCCGTCTCTCGTTCTGCATACCCCAGTCTCTCGCTCCGTACCCCCGTCTCTCGCTCCGTACCCCCGTCTCTCACTCCGTACCCCCGTCTCTCGCTCCGTGCCCCCGTCTCTCGCTCCGTGTCCCCGTCTCTCGCTCCGTACCCTCGTCTCTCGCTCCGTACCCTCGTCTCTCGCTCTGTACCAGCGTCTCTCGCTCTGTACCAGCATCTCGTTCTATACCCCCGTCTCTCGCTCTTCAGGAGAAAGCCGGGAGATATTTTGTGTGAGCGATTTATCCCTTTACTGACCCGTGGGTGTTTGCAAGGCCACAGGGGCATTTAAACCCATTTATATTTTGTCCCTTTTTCCCCTTTAAGCAACAAGAAAGGACGGCGTTCAAAGTCCAACATCACAGCAGGTGCAGTACTGTGTATTTATTACTGCCTGACAGACAGGTCTGAGCACACTATACAGAGTATCTCATCTTCCTGATATACCACACTCATACTATAGAGCAGCGTTTCCCAAATGGTGGGTCGCGACCCGGCACCGGGCCACGGCACCAAAATTGCCGGGTCGCAGCAAGGCTGGCCGCGCGGTGTCTCCCGTCCCCCCCGCTCAAGTTAAAAAAATTGGCGCCGATTCCCCCCGCGGTCCCACGCGCTTGCGCAGGGCAAGCAGGGCCCGCTCCCTTCCTCCCCCCCCCCGCTCCCAACGTGGGACAGAGGAGGAAGTACCAGCTCCTCTGCGGCCCACACGTTACGTGGGACGGAGGGGGAAGTACTAGCTCCTACTGCGGCCCGCTTCCCCCCGCGGCCAGCTTCCCGAGCCCACCTCCCGTGCCCCCAAGCCCACCTCCCATCCCGGGCAGCAGGGGATATCGGGGGCAGCAGGGGAAAGCGTCCGGCGGCAAGGTAAGTCACCCCACCCAGTCACTGCCTGTCACCTAAGTGTCCCTGGCCCCCTCCCACCCACCCAAGTGTCCCTGGCCCCATCCCTCCCAAGCAAGTGTCCCTGGCCCCCTCCCTCCCACCCAAGTGTCCCTGGCCCCCTCCCTCCCACCCAAGTGTCCCTGCCCCCCTCCTTCCCACCCAAGTGTCCCTGGCCCCCTCCGTCCCATCCACCTAAGTGTCCCTGGACCCCTCCCTCCCATCAACCTAAGTGTCCCTGGACCCCTCCCTCCCATCCACCCAAGTGTCCCTGGCCCCCTCCCTCCCTCCCATCCACCCAAGTGTCCCTGGCCCCCTCCCTCCCATCCACCCAAGAGTCCCTGGCACCCTCCCTCCCTCCCATCCACCCAAGTGTCCCTGGCCCCCTCCCTCCCTCCCATCCACCCAAGTGTCCCTGGCCCCCTCCCTCCCTCCCATCCACCCAAGTGTCCCTGGCCCCCTCCCTCCCTCCCATCCACCCAAGTGTCCCTGGCCCCCTCCCTCCCATCCACCCAAGTGTCCCTGGCCCCCTCCCTCCCTCCCATCCACCCAAGTGTCCCTGACCCCTCCCTCCCTCCCATCCACCCAAGTGTCCCTGGCCCCCTCCCTCCCATCCACCCAAGTGTCCCTGGCCCCCTCCCTCCCATCCACCCAAGTGTCCCTGGCCCCCCCTCCCACCCACCCACCCAAGTGTCCCTGGCCCCCCCTCCCACCCAAGTGTCCCTGGCCCCCCCTCCCTCCCATCCACCCAAGTGTCCCTGGCCCCCTCCCTCCCATCCACCCAAGTGTCCCTGGCCCCCTCCCTCCCATCCACCCAAGTGTCCCTGCCCCCCCCCCCTCCACCCAAGTGTCCCTGCCCCCCCCCTCCCACCCAAGTGTCCCTGGCCCTCCCCCTCTCACCCAAGTGTCCCTGCCCCCCCCCCCCTCCAGTCACTCACATCCGTCGTTGCCTGTAATTCACTGTTTGTGTTTGTGTACATATAGGGGAGAGCGAGTGGCTGTGTGTGTGTGTGTGTGTGTGTGTATCAATTGGTAGTGTAGGGGGAGTGAACCCCAAATGTCCGGTGCTACAAACGTACACAATAAGGCTGGTACAGTAGAAAATCTCTGATATGCATGTAGAATAGTTGACTACTAGGCGGGCATAAATGTCCCGCACAGAGGGGAGAAAATGAATGAAAGCCAGGCTCCGGCAGATAACAGTATCAAGTATAACCTGGGTGGGGGGCTAGTACACAGGGAAAACCGAGACCAGAGAAGGAGCAACCGCAAGGCTACCCCTCTCGAGTACTCACGCTGGAGATGCCTGCTGCCCTTACCCGACCCGGTCTCTTCACCGCGTGTGCCTGGTTGATCCCGTCTCCTCGGGTGTCGCGGTAGCGTCTGACGTCATCACCGAGGGCCGTCGGCTATGCGACTGACGTGTGGAGGGAAATGCTGCGTCTCAGCAATCCTGTATCTCCGTGAGCAGGCAGAGTTTGAAGATAGAGGTCTGCTCACCAGGGGGAGGAAAACCTTGAGGCTCAGCTCCCAGCTACGCGTAGTAGTCTGCGTGCTCCACACCGATAGTAGCAGAAATATAGAGTGTAGTTGATGGGTGGTCACAGCCTCAGGAACTCAGCCAAATGCAATTTGAATAAAAGCAATTTTATTGCACTGTAGTGCTGCACATCACATCACAGAGAACACCTCTGACGCGTTTCGTTCCGTACAGGAACTTTATCAAAGAGTGTGTGTGTATCAGTATCAGTGTGTGTGTGTGTGTGTGTGTGTGTGTGTGTATCAGTATCAGTGTGTGTGTGTGTGTGTGTGTGTGTGTGTGTAGCAGTGTCTCTGTGTGGCTGTGTGTGTGTATCAGTGGCTGTGTGTGTGTGTGTATCAGTGGTTGTGTGTGTGTGTGTGTCTGTGCAGGCCCTATAGGCCAGTATAGACGGTAATTTTTTTTAGTGGGTCACGAAGGAGAAGTTCAAAAATAACCGGGTCACGGAAAAAAAAGTTTGGGAAACCCTGCTATAGAGAGTATCTCATCTTCCTGATATACCACACTCATACTATACAGAGTATCTCATCTTCCTGATATACCACACTCTCACTGCAGAGTATCACATCTCCTCCCTGATATATCACTCTCGCACTGCATAGTCTCACAGCCACTCTCTAATAGAAGGATATAATGTGACAGGCAGACCCGCATGGTATTGTCAGCATGTTCCCCATAGACTTGTCACCCTGCCGGCCGCTCCAGCACCGTGTAGTGAATAGATAATTTGCTATATTTTGCAGCCGCTGCAGAGCTCAGAGGACGGTCACTACAGCCTGAAAAACCTCGAGTACACGTATCTGGGATGTCAAGAGAACAGCAAAAAGCCAACTCTCCAACAGAATGCGGAACTGGATCTGTACAGCGAGATACCATAACCGGGCAGGGGGACACCGCCAGACAATGTATATTTACATAATAGGAGCGGTTCTGTACAGCGAGATACAATAACCGGGCAGGTGGACAACGCCAGACAATGTATATTTACACAATAGGAGCGGTTCTGTACAGCGAGATACAATAACCGGGCAGGTGGACACCGACAGACAATGTATATTTACACAATAGGAGCGGTTCTGTACAGCGAGATACCATAACCGGGCAGGGGGACACCGCCAGACAATGTATATTTACACAATAGGAGCGGTTCTGTACAGGGAGATACAATAACCGGGCAGGGGGACACCGCCAGACAATGTATATTTACACAATAGGAGCGGTTCTGTACAGCGAGATACAATAACCGGGCAGGGGGACACCGCCAGACAATGTATATTTACATAATAGGAGCGGTTCTGTACAGCGAGATACAATAACCGGGCAGGGGGACACCGCCAGACAATGTATATTTACACAATAGGAGCGGCTCTGTACAGCGAGATACAATAACCGGGCAGGGGGACACCGCCAGACAATGTATATTTACACAATAGGAGCGGTTCTATATTCCTATCAGCGCTACGGTGCAGAAACGTCATTTATCCGTACACTAGGCCATCAGTGCGTGCGCTAATTACACATTCTCTCCATGACTCCGCGCTGTACCCTGCAGCAGCAGGAAGAACACGGAGCTCCCAGCTCCGATAAGTAGCTGAGGAAAACCAGAATATCAACCCAAGCTAATGACCCACTGTGCAAACAGAAGACAGGTGGGATAAAAATGAATCAGAAAGGTGAGGGACACGCGCTTTGTCGGAGGTCAGTGGGGCACATACTGATACTGGTTTATAACGTTACACAGCATTTTGTAAACCAGGGGTGGTCAACTCCGGTCCTCGAGGGCCACCAACAGGTCTAGTTTTCAGGATATTCCTGCTCCAGCACAGGTGGCTCAATCAGTGGCTCAGTCGAAGTCATCAGCCTCATGTACAAAAGTGTAAATCTTCACACGTAAACTCACACCACATCGCAGTGTTGCAGGAAACCTTGCTCAACGCCTCAGGCCCATATTCACAAAACGGTGCTATGTTTTAGCCCGTCTGAGCCCCCAGACATATGAACGGGGGTAAAAGCGTGCTAAAGCTGAGCACCCTTTTTGGATCTGGATCTGGGGAGAGCAAAATAAAATGTTTGTGATTCTGACTCTTCTGCCTTTCACGAATAAAATAGTTGAAGACACTTTTTTAAGTTTGTACATTTTTTGTAGACGAGTGGAGGAGTCAAATTTAAAAAAAAAAGGTAGATATCACCGAAAATCAAAGCTGCTTTAAACAAACGGAGCACTTATGAATTTCAATTCTTCTCAGCAGTAATGAAATATCCCAGGATTAGTAAAAACACTATTTTAAAAAGAAAAATAGAAGGCAGCTTTTACTTTTCTTGAAAAAAAAAATACAATGACAAAAAAGTCTGATTTACTGTTCAAATTTCTCATCTTCCAAGAGAATTTAAAACCAGATGGACTTGCACTCAATTGTCCAGGAGAAGGGGGCGGGAGAGAGGCGTCAGTAAGAAGACGGGGCGGGAGAGAGGCGTCAGTGAGGAGACGGGGCGGGAGAGAGGCGTCAGTGAGGAGACGGGGCGGGAGAAAGGCGTCAGTGAGCAGACGGGGTGGGAGAGAGGCGTCAGTGAGGAGACGGGGTGGGAGAGAGGCGTCTGAGGAGACGGGGCGGGAGAAAGGCGTCTGAGGAGACGGGGCGGGAGAGAGACGTCAGTGAGGAGACGGGGCGGGAGAGAGGCGTCAGTGAGGAGACGGGGCGGGAGAGAGGCGTCAGTGAGGAGACAGGGTGGGAGAGAGGCGTCAGTGAGGAGACGGGGCGGGAGAGAGGCGTCAGTGAGGAGACAGGGTGGGAGAGAGGCGTCAGTGAGGAGACGGGGTGGGAGAGAGGCGTCAGTGAGGAGACGGGGCGGGAGAGAGACGTCAGTGAGGAGACGGGGTGGGAGAGAGGCGTCAGTGAGCAGACGGGGTGGGAGAGAGGCGTCAGTGAGAAGACTTGGCGGGAGAGAGGCGTCAGTGAGCAGACGGAGCGAGAGAGAGGCGTCAGTGAGAAGACCGGGCGGGAGAGAGGCGTCAGCGAGGAGACGGGGCGGGAGAGAGGCGTCAGTGAGGAGACGGGGCGGGAGAGAGGCGTCAGTGAGGAGACAGGGCGGGAGAGAGGCGTCAGTGAGGAGACGGAGCGGGAGAGAGGCGTCAGTGAGCAGACGGGGCGAGAGAGAGGCGTCAGTGAGGAGACGGGGCGGGAGAGAGGCGTCAGTGAGGAGACGGGGCGGGAGAGACGCGTCAGTGAGGAGACGGGCGGGAGAGAGATGTCAGTGAGCAGACGGAGCGGGAGAGAGACGTCAGTGAGGAGACGGGGCGGGAGACACGGGTCAGTGAGGAGACGGAGTGGGAGAGAGACGTCAGTGAGGAGACAGAGCGAGAGAGACATGTCAGTGAGGAAACGGAGCGACAGAGAGATGTCAGTGAGGAGACGGGGCGGGAGAGAGGCGTCAGTGAGGAGACGGGGTGGGAGAGAGACGTCAGTGAGGAGACGGGCGGGACAGAGACGGGTCAGTGAGGAGACGGAGCGGGAGAGAGATGTCAGTGAGGAGACGGAGCGGGAGAGAGACGTCAGTGAGGAGACGGAGCGAGAGAGAGGCGTCAGAGAGGAGACGGGGTGGGAGAGATGCGTCAGTGAGGAGACGGGGCGGGAGAGAGGCGTCAGTGAGGAGACGGGGCGGGAGAGAGGCGTCAGTGAGGAGACGGGGCGGGAGAAAGGCGTCAGTGAGCAGACGGGGTGGGAGAGAGGCGTCAGTGAGGAGACGGGGTGGGAGAGAGGCGTCTGAGGAGACGGGGCGGGAGAGAGGCGTCTGAGGAGACGGGGCGGGAGAGAGACGTCAGTGAGGAGACGGGGCGGGAGAGAGGCGTCAGTGAGGAGACGGGGCGGGAGAGAGGCGTCAGTGAGGAGACAGGGTGGGAGAGAGGCGTCAGTGAGGAGACGGGGCGGGAGAGAGGCGTCAGTGAGGAGACAGGGTGGGAGAGAGGCGTCAGTGAGGAGACGGGGTGGGAGAGAGGCGTCAGTGAGGAGACGGGGCGGGAGAGAGACGTCAGTGAGGAGACGGGGTGGGAGAGAGGCGTCAGTGAGCAGACGGGGTGGGAGAGAGGCGTCAGTGAGAAGACTTGGCGGGAGAGAGGCGTCAGTGAGCAGACGGAGCGAGAGAGAGGCGTCAGTGAGAAGACCGGGCGGGAGAGAGGCGTCAGCGAGGAGACGGGGCGGGAGAGAGGCGTCAGTGAGGAGACGGGGCGGGAGAGAGGCGTCAGTGAGGAGACAGGGCGGGAGAGAGGCGTCAGTGAGGAGACGGAGCGGGAGAGAGGCGTCAGTGAGCAGACGGGGCGAGAGAGAGGCGTCAGTGAGGAGACGGGGCGGGAGAGAGGCGTCAGTGAGGAGACGGGGCGGGAGAGACGCGTCAGTGAGGAGACGGGCGGGAGAGAGATGTCAGTGAGCAGACGGAGCGGGAGAGAGACGTCAGTGAGGAGACGGGGCGGGAGACACGGGTCAGTGAGGAGACGGAGTGGGAGAGAGACGTCAGTGAGGAGACAGAGCGAGAGAGACATGTCAGTGAGGAAACGGAGCGACAGAGAGATGTCAGTGAGGAGACGGGGCGGGAGAGAGGCGTCAGTGAGGAGACGGGGTGGGAGAGAGACGTCAGTGAGGAGACGGGCGGGACAGAGACGGGTCAGTGAGGAGACGGAGCGGGAGAGAGATGTCAGTGAGGAGACGGAGCGGGAGAGAGACGTCAGTGAGGAGACGGAGCGAGAGAGAGGCGTCAGAGAGGAGACGGGGTGGGAGAGATGCGTCAGTGAGGAGACGGGGCGGGAGAGAGGCGTCAGTGAGGAGACAGAGCGGGAGAGAGGCGTCAGTGAGGAGACGGAGCGGGACAGAGGCGTTAGTGAGGAGACAGGGTGGGAGAGAGGCGTCAGTGAGGAGACGGGGCGGGAGAGAGGCGTCAGTGAGGAGACAGGGTGGGAGAGAGGCGTCAGTGAGGAGACGGGGTGGGAGAGAGGCGTCTGAGGAGACGGGGCGGGAGAGAGACGTCAGTGAGGAGACGGGGCGGGAGAGAGGCGTCAGTGAGGAGACGGGGCGGGAGAGAGGCGTCAGTGAGGAGACAGGGTGGGAGAGAGGCGTCAGTGAGGAGACGGGGCGGGAGAGAGGCGTCAGTGAGGAGACAGGGTGGGAGAGAGGCGTCAGTGAGGAGACGGGGTGGGAGAGAGGCGTCAGTGAGGAGACGGGGCGGGAGAGAGACGTCAGTGAGGAGACGGGGCGGGAGAGAGGCGTCAGTGAGGAGACGGGGCGGGAGAGAGGCGTCAGTGAGAAGACGGAGCGGGAGAGAGGCGTCAGTGAGGAGACGGGGCAGGAGAGAGGCGTCAGTGACGAGACGGGGCGGGAGAGAGGCGTCAGTGAGCAGATGGTGTGGGAGAGAGGCGTCAGCAAGGAGACGAGGGTGGAGAGAGGAGATGGGGCGGAGACAGGCGTCAGCAAGGAGAGGGGGCGGGAGAGAGGCGTCAGTGAGCAGACGGAGCGAGAGAGAGGCGTCAGTGAGGAGACGGGGCGGGAGAGAGGCGTCAGTGAGGAGACGGGGCGGGAGAGAGACATCAGTGAGGAGACGGGGTGGGAGAGGCGTCAGTGAGGAGACGGGGCGGGAGAGGCGTCAGTGAGGAGACGTGGGAGAGGCATCAGTGAGGAGACGGGGCGGGAGAGAGGCGTCAGTGAGGAGACGGGGCGGGAGAGAGGCATCAGTGAGGAGACGGGGCGGGAGAGAGGCGTCAGTGAGGAGACGGGGCGGGAGAGAGGCGTCAGTGAGGAGACGGGGCGGGAGAGAGATGTCAGTGAGCAGACGGAGCGGGAGAGAGACGTCAGTGAGGAGACGGGGCGGGAGACACGGGTCAGTGAGGAGACGGAGTGGGAGAGAGACGTCAGTGAGGAGACAGAGCGAGAGAGAGATGTCAGTGAGGAAACGGAGCGACAGAGAGACGTCAGTGAGGAGACGGGGCGGGAGAGAGGCGTCAGTGAGGAGACGGGGCGGGAGAGAGACGTCAGTGAGGAGACGGGCGGGACAGAGACGGGTCAGTGAGGAGACGGAGCGGGAGAGAGATGTCAGTGAGGAGACGGAGCGGGAGAGAGACGTCAGTGAGGAGACGGAGCGAGAGAGAGGCGTCAGAGAGGAGACGGGGTGGGAGAGAGGCGTCAGTGAGGAGACGGGGCGGGAGAGAGGCGTCAGTGAGGAGACAGAGCGGGAGAGAGGCGTCAGTGAGGAGACGGAGCGGGACAGAGGCGTCAGTGAGGAGACGGAGCGGGAGAGAGGCGTCAGTGAGGAGACGGGGCGGGAGGGAGGCATCAGTGAGGAGACGGAGAGGGAGAGACGCGTCAGTGAGAGGGGGCGGGAGAGAGGCGTCAGCGAGGTGACGGGGCAGGAGAGAGGCGTCAGTGAGGAGACGGAGCGGGAGAGAGGCGTCAGTGAGGAGACGGGGCGGGAGAGAGGCGTCAGTGAGGAGACGGAGCGGGAGAGGTGTCAGTGCGGAGACGGAGTGGGAGAGACGGGTCAGTGAGGAGACGGGGCGGGAGAGAGGCGTCAGTGAGGAAATGGGGCGGGAGAGAGGCGTCAGTGAGGAGACGGGATGGGAGAGAGGTGTCAGTGAGAAGACCGGGTGGGAGAGAGGTGTCAGTGAGGAGACGGAGCGGGAGAGAGGCGTCAGTGAGGAGACGGGGCGGGAGAGAGGCGTCAGTGAGGAGACGGAGCGGGAGAGAGGCATCAGTAAGGAGACGGGGCGGGAGAGACGCGTCAGTGAGGAGACGGGGCGGGAGAGAGGCGTCAGTGAGATGGGGCGGGAGAGACGCGTCAGTGAGGAGACGGAGCGGGAGAGAGGCGTCAGTGAGGAGACGGAGCGGGAGAGACGGGTCAGTGAGGAGACGGAGCGGGAGGGAGGCATCAGTGAGGAGACGGAGAGGGAGAGACGCGTCAGTGAGAGGGGGCGGGAGAGAGGCGTCAGCGAGGTGACGGGGCAGGAGAGAGGCGTCAGTGAGGAGACGGAGCGGGAGAGAGGCGTCAGTGAGGAGACGGGGCGGGAGAGAGGCGTCAGTGAGGAGACGGAGCGGGAGAGGTGTCAGTGCGGAGACGGAGTGGGAGAGACGGGTCAGTGAGGAGACGGGGCGGGAGAGAGGCGTCAGAGAGGAAATGGGGCGGGAGAGAGGCGTCAGTGAGGAGACGGGATGGGAGAGAGGTGTCAGTGAGAAGACCGGGTGGGAGAGAGGTGTCAGTGAGGAGACGGAGTGGGAGAGAGGCGTCAGTGAGGAGACGGGGCGGGAGAGAGGCGTCAGTGAGGAGACGGAGCGGGAGAGAGGCATCAGTAAGGAGACGGGGCGGGAGAGACGCGTCAGTGAGGAGACGGGGCGGGAGAGAGGCGTCAGTGAGATGGGGCGGGAGAGACGCGTCAGTGAGGAGACGGAGCGGGAGAGAGGCGTCAGTGAGGAGACGGAGCGGGAGAGACGGGTCAGTGAGGAGACGGAGCGGGAGAGAGACGTCAGTGAGATGGGGCGGGAGAGACGCGTCAGGCTGCGGTCCCAGTCACTGCTAAAGCGCACACCGAGGTGTGCGCTGTGCATGTAAGCACCGCCTCTCAATGGGGCTGGGTCCAGTACTCACCTTCCCGCTGAAGGTGCAGCCGCGCCGTGCTCGCAGTTTTTTTTAAACTCAATGGAATTGCGTTCAGAACTGGCGACGGAGGCATGGCCACGCCCCCGCCAGCGGTTCACCCAATGAGGGCGAACCAGCCGCATGAGGTCATGACCACACCACCCCGCAAAACCCCGACCACACCCCTCCCTCGTCGCTATCTCCCTCTCTCCCTGAAGACCGCAGATCGCGGGTAGCGCTGTGCACGCACCGCCCCCCCCCGCCGGGCGCGCATGTCACAGTGATCACTGGGACTGCAGCCTCAGTGAGGAGACGGGGCGGGAGAGAGGCGTCAGTGAGGAGACGTGCAGGAGAGAGGTGTCAGCGGGGAGACGTGCAGGAGAGAGGTGTCAGCGGGGAGACGGGGCAGGAGAGAGGTGTCAGCGGGGAGACGGGGCAGGAGAGAGGTGTCAGCGGGGAGACGGGGCAGGAGAGAGGTGTCAGCGGGGAGACGGGGCAGGAGAGAGGTGTCAGCGGGGAGACGGGGCAGGAGAGAGGTGTCAGCGGGGAGACGGGGCAGGAGAGAGGTGTCAGTGGGGAGACGGGGCAGGAGAGAGGTGTCAGCGGGGAGACAGGGCAGGAGAGGTGTCAGCGGGGAGACGGGGCAGGAGAGGACTCAGCGGAGAGACGATGCAGGAGCGAGGTGTCAGCTGGGAGACGGGGCAGGAGAGAGGTGTAAGCGGGGAGACGGTGCAGGAGAGAGGTGTCAGCGGGGAGACGGTGCAGGAGAGAGGTGTCAGCGGGGAGACGGGGCAGGAGAGAGGTGTAAGAGGGGAGACGGGGCAGGAGAGAGGTGTCAGCGAGGAGACGGGGCAGGAGAGAGGTGTCAGCGGGGAGACGGGGCAGGAGAGAGGTGTAAGAGGGGAGACGGGGCAGGAGAGAGGTGTCAGTGGGGAGACGGGGCAGGAGAGAGGTGTCAGTGGGGAGACAGGACAGGAGAGAGGTGTCAGCGGGGAGATGGGGCAGGAGAGGTGTCAGCGGGGAGACGGGGCAGGAGAGGAGTCAGCGGAGAGACGATGCAGGAGCGAGGTGTCAGCTGGGAGACGGGGCAGGAGAGAGGTGTAAGCGGGGAGACGGGGCAGGAGAGAGGTGTCAGCGGGGAGACAGTGCAGGAGAGAGGTGTCAGCGGGGAGACGGTGCAGGAGAGAGGTGTCAGCGGGGAGACGGGGCAGGAGAGAGGTGTAAGAGGGGAGACGGGGCAGGAGAGAGGTGTCAGCGAGGAGACGGGGCAGGAGAGAGGTGTCAGCGGGGAGACGGGGCAGGAGAGAGGTGTAAGAGGGGAGACGGGGCAGGAGAGAGGTGTAAGAGGGGAGACGGGGCAGGAGAGAGGTGTAAGAGGGGAGACGGGGCAGGAGAGAGGTGTCAGCGAGGAGACAGGCGGGAGAGAGGTGTCAGCGAGGAGACAGGCGGGAGAGAGGTGTCAGCGAGGAGACAGGCGGGAGAGAGGTGTCAGCGAGGAGACAGGCGGGAGAGAGAGGTGTCAGCGAGGAGACAGGCGGGAGAGAGGTGTCAGCGAGGAGACAGGCGGGAGAGAGAGGTGTCAGCGAGGAGACAGGCGGGAGAGAGGTGTCAGCGAGGAGACGGACGGGAGAGAGAGGTGTCAGCGAGGAGACAGGCGGGAGAGAGGTGTCAGCGAGGAGACGGACGGGAGAAAGGAGATGGGGCGGGAGAGAGGTGTCAGCGAGGAGATGGGTGGGAGAGAGGTGTCAGCAAGGAGACGGGGCGGGAGAAGTGTCAACGTAAAGAAGGTACAAATAGAAGTTCATACTGGCGCCCTGCTCCATTTTATTCTCACGTCAAATGTTAGAAATCGTTTCTTACTCGTGACGCAAATTGTAGCGAACGCCGCATCAGGCGGCACTGGGGCAGAGACGGAGACATCTCATTCCAATCTGTGCACCATATATCTGATCTTTAACACCAACTATTCACACCCCCTTATTGCCAAACTGATGCGCGCGGCAGAAAAGTTGGGGCACAGCCTTTGATGCAGGAATACAAAATGGCGCCGTGTCTGTCAATTTGATTCAAATTTCAGATCAAGTTAACAACCAAAGAATAAACTCAGAGACACACACATGAATGTACAAGCAGAACTGGGTACAGTAGCCGGTAGCGGGATGAAGTTAGTGACTGAAACAGGCGCTTGTTATAGGAACAGAGAAGGATGGTCCCAGAGGGGCCTTTGGCGGAGCACTACCGAGGAGAAGGAGGGGGCTGCAACCAGTATTGAATAAAAAGAATTTATTAGGTGGTCAAACAGAAGTACATAGTTACTCTGACGCGTTTCGGGACCTGCGTCCCTTTATCAAAAAGTGAATTCGCGTCTGCACGCATACCTGTTACATACTGAATCCCCCGCCCCCGGCGATGACGTCACGGAGCCAGAACTCGCGTGAGTTGGTCAGAGAGACCAACCCATTGGCGGAGAAAGCCACCAATGAGAGGCCTCACCGAGAACTCGCCCCCCAGTGAGCCGTGGGATCGGGAGCTGCATGCAACTGATATGCATGAAGAAAATTATACATAACACAATGTGAAATTTAGTAAAGACGAGTGTGGCATAAGGCTATAATGAATTAAAAATGCCACACTCGTCTTTACTAAATTTCACATTGGGTTTGAGGAGGAACTTGCAGAAAGAGAACTGAGCTATGAAACAGGCACATAGTAAAACAGAGTTATCGCCTGAGGAAGAATACTTTTGTATTCGAAACGCGTCGCGAAGGGTGTCGCTGGTCTGTTTATCACATACAGCCAGTCTTCACACAAGTGTTTTTATTGCTATTTTTATTGCCATTTTCGATCGAAACGGAAAACGGGCGGGCACTTCCGGGACTACTATAGGGGGCCTCATTTGCCGCGCATGCACACTACGCAGATCATCACGCCGACAAGCGTGTGAAGCAGAGACGCAGCGCAGCCTCTGAATACAGCCCCAGCGCGCAGGGCTTGTTCCAGAAGACTGAGATTACCCCCCTCTTTATCCCATTTGTTGCCCTACCAATAGAAGTGACGATCGTGATCTGGACCATTAAAGTTTTTATATATGTAAGTGCATATTATTATCTTTATTTGTTGTCAATACACATCATATCTCAATCTTGGTGCGCTTTTGTGTTTTTTCTTTTTTCCTGGGACTTGGTATCGCTGTTGGAGTTTTCCTGCGGGGATCCATATTGGAGGTGGGGGCAGACACCTTCAACACTAAGAGCTGCAAGAGATTAGAGAGGAACCACCATTCCACTATCCTAAAGAGCAAGAGCGCGGACTGGACTCAATTTTCTACATATAGTAAAACAGAGAACAGAGAGAGCAGCCAGAATACAGACGCAGCACATACTGCGGAATGGAGACAAAGGGGCACATAGGATATATTAGATTAGCGGTCATTGGGGCTTTTAAAGGAGCAATCCAAGCAATATCTTATGTAACGGGTTTTCCCCCCCCCCAATCGCAGATTACACTGTGTGGGTGCAGGAACATATAAGGTTACTCAGTGTGGTGCATTACCTGTTGGCTCACAGGAGGGCTGAGCTTCCGCCACGGGGAACCTGGGGCAATTATACTAGGGGTATTCACTTACGATGCAGCGCCTCCACCTGCGATGGCTCCCACCAGAGGGGGAGGGGTTCCTCGCAGGACAATCACAATAATCAATACTCACACCAGGGATATAATAACTAATACTATTTACTTAGGAACATAAGATAACACACATCACATTCATAATAACCGGTGTCCCTCTCTCGAGGCGACACTTACTGCGTCACGCAGGACGCTTCCCAAACACAGGATGATCCCACCCAGTGTCCCGAGAATCCCCACCCAATGTCCCCAACTCTTGGAGAGAACGTGGGTGACTGCGCAGTCACTAATTATGCTAAGGGCCCGTTGGTGCACTTGTGTATCAGATAGTACCTGCCGAGCACTCCCGTGCTCGGATCTCCAACGGACTTCGCAAAGGATCAGTCGTAGGATGGCGTCATCTGATCCCCAACCGTCCTCATTGCACGCGGACCGCCGAGGGCAAACCCACCCTGGAACAGTCTCTGTGGACCCCACCGTGGGTCCGAACCGCTTCACAGGAACCGCAGCATCCGCTGAGTCCCTAACTAACACTTGGCACTAACGTGACAGGAACCCTAACCTAGGGCCTGTCCCTGTAGTACCACAACTGGGGGTGAGAACCTATCTGGGACCTAAGGGGTTAATAGCCTGCTCCGCTCCCCTAACTGTCCCCGGTCCTACTCTACCCCTGCAACTAGCCTTCGCAGTCCTGACTAACTACGTCTAGTCATTCCAGCACTTGCAGTAGCACGCTGCAACCTACTGGGTGTGTACAGCCAACGTGCTGCACAATACTGTGTCTGCCTGTCAGACCTCACGCACTGACAGCCGTGACCCTGACAAGACAGCACACTAACGCACTAAGGGCAGCGTCCCTATCTTGGGCCTCCCTCAGCACTTACCCACTCTACCTAGTGGGGGGTTGGGGCCTACCTGGGGTGTGGGTACCTATGGGGGTGCAGGAGCTGCTCTCACTCCCCGCACCCTTCCTTCCCTCACAGCTCCCTAGCTCCAACTGACACCTATCAGCGCCTACAGCAACGCACTGCGAATAAACACTCAGCCCCCTTGTCCCTATCTTCCCTTCTGTTTCCCAGTTCCAACTAAGGTAAGTGACAGGGTCCCTATCCTGAGGGCTGTCCCTGGCAACACTCACTCTACTGGGGGACTCAGGCCTATCTTGGGCCTTGGGGGCTGCTGGCCTAGTACAGGGAGTCCTTGACTCCTGTACCCTACCTCCTTCCCTGGGCTGCTCCGGTCTCTGACTAACTAACGTGGGCTCAGCGCGCGAAATGTATCTCTTTGCCTGCCTGGCCCTCCTAAGCCCTATTGGCTCCCTGGTGTCACATGGGGCATACAAAGGCTCCTGGGGTCTGTAGTCCCTCTCTAGGGCCCTCCCTAATAGGCTCTGGCTTCGCGGGCTTTTCTGCCTCCTCCCTGCGCATGCGCGAACTATAGGGGGCTGCCTTGACTCCCTCGCGCTACCTCTCGCCAGCCGCCGGGCCCGTAGCAACGCGATCGCGGCCCTAGCGACGGCCCGATCACGTCCCCGGCAACCGGCCTGCACTAAGGGGCAACGCGCTACTCCCCGCTCCAGCCCTACACTCGCGCGACCACTGCGCATGCGCGAACTAACGCGCAATGGTGGCGCCCTAACCGCCCGGCTCCGAGAGTGCCGGGATTCCCGTGACGCGCGTGCGGCCCTGGCAACCGGCCGCACGCGTCCCCAGCAACCCCCGAGCCGGGACCTGACCGCCCTCACCTCCCGTATCGCCCGATGGGGCCGCCATTGGACTCGGCGGCACCCGCGATCTCTAGGAAGGTGAGGGGGGTGCTGATACTGCTGGGAGACCTGGCTACACACTCCCCCTGGTGAAAAATCCAACGTCCTCGCTTGGAGAACGCCATACCCTGACATAAGGTTACACAATAAAAAATTGCATGTCATAATTGGTACACTTAGCAGGTCGACTTTACACATCAGGTTACATGGTACATCACACACTATACCCGAGACTAGCTGAGACCATTTGTGGGGTGCCCCTAACTGATCATGTGGGGGTACCTCACTTTTGCGTCCGTGAGCCTCCCCCAGAAAAATTTCTTGGAGAGCACACTCTGGAGGGACAGTTACTGGCTCTTCGCTACTTCCTCCCCCTGGTGGAAGGAGTAGCACAACGTCTTTTAAGCAGGCCTTTACCCGGTCATCCGCGGCTTGGATGCGGTAGACCAGGAGGCCAGGACCTTTCCCGCGGTCCACTACCTGAGGAATGGGGCGCTCCTTTTTGGGCTTAAAGGAGGCCAGTCTCCCTGGATCTCTCTCCACACAGTCTTTGTCCCCATATTTTTGTGAGGCTTCCACTGAGAAGCGAGCACGGGACAATGACTCGGTTTCACCTGGCAGGGGGGAAAGAGTAGACACCTTACCCCTGCGGTGATTCACGGTGGCCAACAGGTCCTCGGGGACGCTGTCAGTTCCCACCTTGGCGGTATCGGAACCTGTCCCCAATTCTTCTGGGACAGTCCATTCACTGACTCGAACTTCGGGAGCGTTGGATCCCAGTCCTGGGACCACTTGCGTTGGAGCACACGGGCTCACACTCCGCTCAGGAACTGTAGCTTTGGCCTTCTTCACGGCCACCTCCATCGGAGTCGGTGGGGAACAAGGGGGTTCCTTACCACTCTGCTGGCTAACGATGGGCTTCCCTTCTTCCGGAAGGATCGACGGTAGACACTGGTCCACTCTCTTCTCTGGACAGCTACCTTCCAATGAGGACACCTCCACCAGGACGCGATGCAGAGGGGAGCCCTTCGCCCGGGCGACCAGACTTAAGGAGCCATCATGCCTCGCGGTCACCTGGAGGCTCACCCCCAACACCCCTGGGGCAGTTGACTCACCCTTGTCGTCTGTAGGTACTGGCCCCAAGCCTAGGACCGATGGTACCTCTGTAGTAGGTCGGACTGACCATTGTAGGGCACACGGGCCCACAGCAGGGTCCGCAGCATCGGGACACACTTCCTCTAGGGCACACGGGCCCACAGCAGGCTCTGCATTCGCCGAGATAGTGTGTTCACTGGTGTCACTAAAGTGGTCCGCCGGCAGGCGCATCACCACAAGTGACGGGTCGCTGGATTCACTAGAAGAAGGTGGGGGTATATACACCTTACCCTGTGATTCCTCTGTCTCACTGCTGGGGTGGTTCGCCGGTAGGCGCATCGCCACCGATGGGAATTCAACCTTGTCCGCTGGCAACATCACGATCGGATCCTCCGCCAACGTGTTGCTCGGCTCCAGGATTG
This sequence comes from Ascaphus truei, assembly GCF_040206685.1. Classification (NCBI taxonomy): domain Eukaryota; kingdom Metazoa; phylum Chordata; class Amphibia; order Anura; family Ascaphidae; genus Ascaphus; species Ascaphus truei. The sequence continues at coordinate 5,360,961 of NC_134499.1, forward strand.
GCTGATCCGGGTTCTGTGGTTCCTGCTCAGGAACCAGGTCTAGAAGGTTCACTTGGGCGCACTGGCCCTCTGAAATGTCTATGAGAAGGGTAGATGGGTTAGTTATACTGACCGGCTCTTCAGGCTGGGGCACAATAGGTTTTAAGAACCAGGCACCGAAATCTTCACATTGAGGCTCCCACGCCAATGCCGCCCTGGAACAGTCACATGTGGGGCTAAAATACTGTATGCTCAGTTCTCCATCCACGGTGCCGGTCTTGAAATCGAGCGGTAGCTGAAATAGGTCGGCTCCTTGGACATAAGCTTTTTGCAGGCATGTGCACATTAATGTAAGGGCTTTCACTCCTGGCATGTGCCAGGACACATACACATTGGGGTGTACTCCCTTACAGTCTGTTTCATCATCATTATCAGAAAACCAAGAGTCTATTTCATTTATGTCGGCCACAGTGCCCTCTTCCTCGGGCTGTCCTGTAGCCGCCAACGGCACGGGTTGCAGAGTCGGTATCCTGCACCAGCCACATATGCGTCCCCAGGCCGATTTACAAAAGGAGCAGTCACCGTTGTTACAGAAACATTCCAGGCACCCATCCTCGCGTGCGTCTTCCAACCGCCCTTCTATCAGGCACGTCAAAACCTCAAAGTTCATACTGCCCGACGGACTCAATGATTTTATCATACACGGACACAACAAAAAGGATACGGCCCCGGCCTTAGTCTGCCAGAGTCCATATGACGGCGAGCAATTTTCTTTGCACCCAGTACTTTCTTTAATGGAGACAGCAGTTACGGGTGAAGGCTTCCGGTGCTTGCTCCCCCTGGTGGAATCTGAAGGAGGGGCAGCACACTCTTTCATGGAGTGACTCTGGCTCTGCATGGAGTTATTCAGTTGGCGGGGGCGGGGCTTAGGGTTTCCCGCCAAACCCGGACAGTTTGCAACAATTTCCCGCGCGGGCGGGAAATCAGCACGTGGCTTCTTCATGGCGAACAAAAATAGCACAATTTAGGGAAAAAAAGGAACAGGGCACCCCAGGTCGATCTCAGCAGCAACTCCAAATGTAACGGGTTTCCCCCCCCCAATCGCAGATTACACTGTGTGGGTGCAGGAACATATAAGGTTACTCAGTGTGGTGCATTACCTGTTGGCTCACAGGAGGGCTGAGCTTCCGCCACAGGGAACCTGGGGCAATTATACTAGGGGTATTCACTTACGATGCAGCGCCTCCACCTGCGATGGCTCCCACCAGAGGGGGAGGGGTTCCTCGCAGGACAATCACAATAATCAATACTCACACCAGGGATATAATAACTAATACTATTTACTTAGGAACATAAGATAACACACATCACATTCATAATAACCGGTGTCCCTCTCTCGAGGCGACACTTACTGCGTCACGCAGGACACTTCCCAAACACAGGATGATCCCACCCAGTGTCCCGAGAATCCCCACCCAATGTCCCCAACTCTTGGAGAGAACGTGGGTGACTGCGCAGTCACTAATTATGCTAAGGGCCCGTTGGTGCACTTGTGTATCAGATAGTACCTGCCGAGCACTCCCGTGCTCGGATCTCCAACGGACTTCGCAAAGGATCAGTCGTAGGATGGCGTCATCTGATCCCCAACCGTCCTCATTGCACGCGGACCGCCGAGGGCAAACCCACCCTGGAACAGTCTCTGTGGACCCCACCGTGGGTCCGAACCGCTTCACAGGAACCGCAGCATCCGCTGAGTCCCTAACTAACACTTGGCACTAACGTGACAGGAACCCTAACCTAGGGCCTGTCCCTGTAGTACCACAACTGGGGGTGAGAACCTATCTGGGACCTAAGGGGTTAATAGCCTGCTCCGCTCCCCTAACTGTCCCCGGTCCTACTCTACCCCTGCAACTAGCCTTCGCAGTCCTGACTAACTACGTCTAGTCATTCCAGCACTTGCAGTAGCACGCTGCAACCTACTGGGTGTGTACAGCCAACGTGCTGCACAATACTGTGTCTGCCTGTCAGACCTCACGCACTGACAGCCGTGACCCTGACAAGACAGCACACTAACGCACTAAGGGCAGCGTCCCTATCTTGGGCCTCCCTCAGCACTTACCCACTCTACCTAGTGGGGGGTTGGGGCCTACCTGGGGTGTGGGTACCTATGGGGGTGCAGGAGCTGCTCTCACTCCCCGCACCCTTCCTTCCCTCACAACTCCCTAGCTCCAACTGACACCTATCAGCGCCTACAGCAACGCACTGCGAATAAACACTCAGCCCCCTTGTCCCTATCTTCCCTTCTGTTCCCCAGTTCCAACTAAGGTAAGTGACAGGGTCCCTATCCTGAGGGCTGTCCCTGGCAACACTCACTCTACTGGGGGACTCAGGGCTATCTTGGGCCTTGGGGGCTGCTGGCCTAGTACAGGGAGTCCTTGACTCCTGTACCCTACCTCCTTCCCTGGGCTGCTCCGGTCTCTGACTAACTAACGTGGGCTCAGCGCGCGAAATGTATCTCTTTGCCTGCCTGGCCCTCCTAAGCCCTATTGGCTCCCTGGTGTCACATGGGGCATACAAAGGCTCCTGGGGTCTGTAGTCCCTCTCTAGGGCCCTCCCTAATAGGCTCTGGCTTCGCGGGCTTTTCTGCCTCCTCCCTGCGCATGCGCGAACTATAGGGGGCTGCCTTGACTCCCTCGCGCTACCTCTCGCCAGCCGCCGGGCCCGTAGCAACGCGATCGCGGCCCTAGCGACGGCCCGATCGCGTCCCCGGCAACCGGCCTGCACTAAGGGGCAACGCGCTACTCCCCGCTCCAGCCCTACACTCGCGCGACCACTGCGCATGCGCGAACTAACGCGCAATGGTGGCGCCCTAACCGCCTGGCTCCGAGAGTGCCGGGATTCCCGTGACGCGCGTGCGGCCCTGGCAACCGGCCGCACGCGTCCCCAGCAACCCCCGAGCCGGGACCTGACCGCCCTCACCTCCCGTATCGCCCGATGGGGCCGCCATTGGACTCGGCGGCACCCGCGATCTCTAGGAAGGTGAGGGGGGTGCTGATACTGCTGGGAGACCTGGCTACACTTACATGTGTTTTTTTTTAAATACATCAGTTCTATAGTATTAGATAATACATACTACCTTTTAGTTATTTTAAAATTCAACTCTTAATGGCATTTCTACTCTCCAAGATTCAAAGATATCAGTTTTATGTCTCCATGAGCTAAATTGATGTTCAAGGCTTCCGATTTGCCACTGTTAATTTTGAAATCAGACAATTTACTAAAGTTAGATTGTTCGTTGAACAGGTTGGGTAGTGAGGTAAGAGGTCTGGTCAAGAAGAGTAAGATGTCGCCAGCATACAATGAGATTTTAAATATATGGGTCCCCACTTGTACACCCGCTATATTGAGGTTTGTTTCGGATGCGAGATGCCAGAGGTTCCAGAGAGAGGTCAAATAGAAGGGGGGACAAAGGGCAACCCTGTCTAGTGCCACTTATGATTGGAAAGGGTTCAGATGCAGAAACTGAGATAAGTACTCTAGCTGATGGGCAGGTATATAGGGCAATTATTGCCTGAAGAAAGCATCCACTTAGGCTGAATTCTCTGAGTGTCTCTGTCATGTAGCCCCAGTGCACCCTTTCTCAGCATCAAGGAACAACAGTAGAGAAGCCTGCTGTGTTTGTTTGGCCACTGCAATAACGTCAATTGCTCTTCTAATATTATCAGCCGCCTGGCTGCCTGGGATGAATCCCACTTGATCAGGGTGGACTAGGTCTGGGAGGTATTTGTTGAGACTGATGGCCAGCATTTTTTACAAAATCTTGATATCAACATTTATCAGAGAAATCGGTCTGTAACTAGAACACTGAGTGGCTTCCTTTCCCTCTTTTGGAATCAGAGAGATGTGGGCCTGTAGCATAGTTTGGGGTCTGGGTTCTCCTTCCATGAATGAGTTACATAGCTTAGAGCAGTGTTTTCCAACCATTTTTTGATTAGGGAACCCCAGAATTCGATTGTGAAATTCTGGGGAACCCCAACCCTTGCCCACCCCGTCTCTTGCCCCCCCTACCCCACCTTCTCTCGTGTCTCTCCCTCACACTTTCTCCCTTACGTTCACTCTCCCCCTCTCTTTCTTCTATACACACACACTCCTACTTCACACACACTCTCCCCCTTTCTCTCTCTCTCTCTCAGACACACACACACTCTCTCTCTCCCCCTCCCCCATACAAACACACAGAGACACACACACTCCCCCTCCCCCATACAGACACACACACACAGATATACACAGACACCCTCTCTCCCCCGCCGGCACACACTCTCTGGCTTCCGATGCGTGCCGGCATGAGAGGGAGGCCCGGCGTGCGCTGATGGTGGAAACACGTTGGACACAGTGAGTGAGAGGTCTGCAGGCCGGGCCTGGCCAGAGGTCAGGCCCAACTTGCAGGACTGGCCGGACCCCCTGCATTCTCCGGGCCCGGTCTGAGATCATCCCCAAGGTAAGTCTTTTTTTAAATTTATGTATTGGGGGGAGTGAGGGGATTTTAATATGTATCGGGGGGAGTAGGGGGATTTTAATATGTATTGGGGGGAGTGGGGGGATTTTAATATGTATTGGGGGGAGTGGGGGGATTTTAATATGTATCGGGGGGAGTAGGGGGATTTTAATATGTATTGGGGGGAGTGGGGGGATTTTAATATGTATTGGGGGGAGTGGGGGGATTTTAATATGTATTGGGGGAGAGGGAGGATTTTAATATGTATTGGGGGGAGTGGGGGGATTTGAATATGTGAGGACAAGAAACAAAAAGTTGCCCGAAAAAAGCACATTCTGTTTGTGTTTAATAGGATTTTAATATGTATTGGGTGGTGCGGGGGGGGGGGGGATTTTAATATGTTTTGGGGGGGAACGGGGGTGATTTTAATAAGTATTCGGGGAGCGGGGGGATTTTAATACGTTTTGGGGGGAGCAGGGGTAGTTTAATACGTATTGGAGGGAGGGAGTGAGGAAAAGAGGGAGTAAGAGTGAGACACGGGAGAGAAATGCATGTGAGGAGGGGGGGAAATAGAGGAGTCTTGTGAGGTGTGAAATGGAGGGGGATCATGAGGAGTGAAATGAGGGGGGGATCGTGAGGAGTGAAATGAGGGGGGGATCGTGAGGTGTGAAATGGGGGGATCATGAGGTGTGAAATGGGGGGAGATCGTGATGTGTGAAATGGGGGAGATCGTGAGGTGTGAAATGGGGGGGGATCGTGAGGTGTGAAATGGGGGGGATCGTGAGGTGTGAAATGGGGGGAGATCGTGATGTGTGAAATGGGGGATCGTGAGGTGTGAAATGGGGGGGATCGTGAGGTGTGAAATGGGGGGGATCGTGATGTGTGAAATGGGGGAAATCGTGAGGTTGTGTAATGGGGGGATCGTGAGGTTGTGTAATGGGGGGGATCGTGAGGTGTAAAATGGGGGGGGGCCTCTTTGATGTGAAATAGGGGGGGGGGGGGTCGCTATACCGCCGACACAGGGAGGGGAGCCCCAGAAGTAACTCTAGTCCTGGGCGCCGAGAAATCTGTCAGTGGCCCTGCATACAGACACATACACACACTCTCTCTCTCTCTCTCTCTGACCCACCCCCACAAAAGCTTACTCTCTCTGTCCCTTCCCCACACAGGCTCACTCTCTCTCGGTCCCTCCCCCACACAGGCTCACTCTCTCTCTGACCCTCACACACACTCAGACACACACTGTTTCTTTAAGGGAGCCTGTGCTGATGCTTCCTCTCCCTCCTGTCAGCCGGAAGTTGACGGCAGAAGCTGGGAGAAGAAAGATAGCTGTGACCGAGCGATTGAGTTTGGGAGCCGCCGGCTCACTGCTATGTGGGGGTGACGCCACACCGCCGGGTCTGGGACAGCTGGGAGAGTTGTCCCAGCTCTCCCCACACGGCGGCTGCGGAACTCCTGAGGGGCGCTCGCGGAACCCCGGTTGAAAACCATTGGCTTAGAGAGTTGAGGGGCCGGTTGGTTAGCACATTTTTTGTAATAAATGTTGGTGATGCCGTCTGGTCCTGGTGCCTTATTTGATTTAAGAGATTTTATTTCCTCTAGAATTTCCTCAGTTGTAATTGGGGAACTCAGAGTCTCTGCGTCTGTCTCAGACAAGGCTGGAAGTTTTGACTCCGAGAGGTATTGGGCTAGTTTTTCGGTGTGCTCTATGTTTGGCTCTATTCTGTCTCCGTCACAGTTTAATATAGAACTCCTAGAATTCTTTAATCGTGTGAGATGGGTTTGACGATAAGTGGTCTGATTTTAGACGTATCGAGTGGATTGCGTGGAGAGGACATTGTAGAGGGAGAGAGGGGGTGGCCCGGTATTAAAGGGGTTGCACCCCATTTGGCCACCCCTGACCGCACCAGGGAGACAAGGGGTTAACTGGGCTGAGGTCCAGAAATGTGATGTAACCCTTGTTATGACATGTAAATGTATTTTCCCCTGTTCCATTGTAATGTCTGGTTACTCAGTGTTTGCATCACACACACACTAGAATCCATCCGGGAGCACAAGGGTTAATAATTCTTTAATGATTATAGCTCTTTGTGTAAGTTTCCCGCCTTTTCGGACACCATTTTGCAGGTCCCCATTGGCCGCCATTAGGGCTCAATGCATTTCAATAGGAATTTGTGCTGTTTTCGTCCTGTTTCCTGTAGTGACCAGCAGGTGGCGTCCGAGAGGGAGAGCGGCGGTTTCCCATTGAAAGTCAATGGGCTCATTGACTTCAATGGAGATGCCTCGAGGTAACCTAGTTGGCTGCCGTCCAGACCGCAAACCGCAAAGCGGATACAATGTCCTTCAAAAGAGCTAAAATCACTGGGTCAAGTTCAACGTCAATTAGCGGGGAAATAAACTGTTTTAGGGCACCTAGGGATAAAATTCTTTTTGCCCCTAGTTCCTAAGCGTCCCCCCACTCGACCACCACCGGGTCCCCGAATCCTGGACCCCCGATAAGGGTCGAACCAGATAGAGCGGGTCGCGCCATAGGCTTTGCCGGCGGCGGCAGAAACGGCTCAGAAAAATGACTAAGTGAGAAATGCTGAATTTTAGGAATCCATATCTCCGGTTCCGGAGGGTTCAGCGGATCAGGGTTTGGGGTATCTGTAGCCACTGCTCCGGCATCGCTGCAGAACCATCCTTGACCCGCTTGGACCAACCCGACGGAGTATGGACCCCCTTGAAGTTCGGGACTTTTCCCATAGACTTCAATGGCAGAAAACCCCCATTGACTTCAATGGCGGCGATTTACCATTGAAAGTCTATGGCGGAGCTGCCCGTTGTTTTCAATGGGGATTTAGTGAAAAGCTGAGATTTCTTTTTCAATGGAGATTTTTGTATTAAAATGATTTAATGTGCATTGGTGTAACTCCGGTTTCTTAGGTCGTAGCCAGTCGCTTTTTGGACCATATGGTGTCCCAGTTCTGGCAATGCGAACTGGGAAGTTTGGACCTGCTAAACCTAACGGAACCGGATATTTTAATACGTTTATGTTTTATGCTTAATAGTGTATCTTAAGGTATGGACAAAGACCCAGAAGAAATTCTTTTGGGCCATAAGGTAGCAGATGGCCCTGGGGACGCCGCTATGTCTAGGATTTAAGTGCTGTTCAAAGAGTTTTATCACCCTCACTGTTTATCCGAAGCCCAAATCAGGGCAGGTCTTAAGTGTTCCAGTTAACACCTTTCAACAAAGGTTTTCCTGCCAGAACTCCAAATGGTAGACTGTCTGGCATTCCTGACGTAAATGTGGGGCTTCAGAAATGAGACCCCCAGAGTTCTACTGCGCATGTGCCAACTAGCAGGGGGGCATGGGTCAGAATGCTTTCCCACGTTAGTGAGTGGCTGGAGGTAATTGTAAACCAATCCCCTGTGCTTAAGGTTAAGAATAGAAGGAGAATGGTTTATAAACTGCTGTCCACCCATATATCCTTTGTCTTCGTTTGCTGATATGGTTACCTGATATCACCTGAATGATTTCCTCACTGCTGAAAGAAATGCTACATCATACTTCTCATTCCCCAACCCTTAAGTAAGTGTACTTCTTGTTTGTTACTGTATTATCTGTTGTGTTCACCTTTATTCTAAGGAATAAATACAATTTATTATATCTTAAGCCTCGTTCAGTTCAAACCCAATTATTTTTGTGTAATATTAATAAGCCTGTGGAAGCTATCGTCACAGACATCTATTTTTAAGTTTATACGCCAGCATGGAGTCAGGCTTGTGACGATAGCTTCCACAGGCTTATTAATATTACACAAAAATAATTGGGTTTGAACTGAACGAGGCTTAAGATATAATAAATTGTATTTATTCCTTAGAATAAAGGTGAACACAACAGATAATGCAGTAACAAACAAGAAGTACACTTACATTGGGGTTGGGGAATGAGAAGTATGATGTAGCATTTCTCTCAACAGTCAGGAAATCATTCAGGTGAGATCAGGTTACCATATCAGCAAACGAAAACAAATGAAGACTTTGCATGAAGACCAAAAATGAAGACAAAGGATAGATGGGGAACAGCAGGTTATAAACCTTTTGTCCCTCTATCTGTAACATTAAGAACCTGTGATTGGTTTGCAATTATCTCCAGCCAATCTTTGATGGGGGGACACATTTTAGGACAGGCCCCCCTGCTAGCTGGCACATGTGCAGTAGAACTCTGGGGTCTCCTTTCTGAGGCCCCACATGTGCAAATGGAATGCCAGCCCAGCTACCCCTCCGGATCTTGGACAAGATAACCTGTGTTGAACAGTGATAAGTGGGACACTTAAAAACTGCTATGGTATGCGCCCCCTCCACTTCCACAGAGACAGGGAGGGTGATAAAACCTTTTGAACAAAACTTAAGTTCTAGCCATTGGGCCATGTCTCTAGGGCCATCTGTCATCCTGATAGCAAAGGAATTTCTCTGAAGCTTTGTCCATACCTTGAGACACAGTATTAACGGACTATTAACCCTTGTGCTCCCGGATGGATTCTAGTGTGTGTGTGCAAACACTGATGTACAATAACAGAGGGGAAACAGGAAAATACACATTTACAGGTTATAACAGGGGTGAAATCACATTTCTGGACCTCAGTCCAGTTAACCCCTTGTCTCCCTGGTGGGGTAAGGGGTGGCCAAATGGGGTGCAACCCCTTTAATACCGGGCCACCCCCTTTCTCCCTCTACACCTCCCCTTCTTAATGCGTGTCCTGTGGCCCACTGGCCCCAACGGGAAGTGGGGCACTGCTGGCACCATTAATGAATTCAGCCTCAGAGGGATAGTCCTGGCGTGAAAGTCCATCAGCATTGCTGTTTTCACTGCCCGTTTTGTGCTGAATGGTAAATTCAAATTCTTGCAACGCCAAGCTCCATCTCAGCAGTTTGGCATTCTCCCCTTATACCCTCTGTAGCCAACTCAGGGGATTGTGGTCTGTGATGACCATGAAAGCCGTCCCATAGACATAGGGCTGGAGCTTTTTGAGTGCCCACACAATGGCCAGGCACTCGTTTTCAATGGTGGCATATGCCACCTCCCTGGGGAGCAGTTTGCGACTGAGATACACCACAGGGTGCTCTTTGCCGTCATCCCCCACCTGGCTCAACACAGCCCCCACACCAAAGTCTGAGGCATCAGTCTGAATAAGAAAACGCTTGGTATAGTCTGGGGCAGCCAGGATGGGGGCCTCAGCAAGCGCAGCTTTCAGGGCCTGGAAAGCAGTTTCACAGGCAGGAGACCAGGTAATAAGCACAGGCAGTTGCTTCTTAGTCAGATCAGTCAGGGGTTTGGTCACGGCGCTGTAGTGTGGGACAAACTTCCTATAGTACCCTGCGGTGCCCAAAAATACCATGACCTGTTTCTTGGTTTTTGGAACAGGCCACTGAACTATGGCTTCTACCTTGGCTGGCTCTGGTTTGAGATGCCCTCCACCCACCCTGTGCCCTAAGTACAGGACTTCTGCCATTCCTACCATACACTTAGTGGGTTTTAAGGTAAGCCCAGCCTCCCTGATCCTATCCAACACCGCAGCTACATGTCCTATGTGGGATTCCCAGGAATTACTAAAGACAGCAATGTCATCTAAGTAAGCCCTGGCATAGCTCTGCATCCCTTCCAGTAACCTATTGACCAGGCGTTGGAAGGTAGCCGGGGCATTCTTCATCCCAAATGGCATCACCAAAAACTCATAGAGGCCACTTGAAGTGATGAATGCTGACTTCTCCCTAACCTCCAGGTTCAGGGGAATCTGCCAATAGCCTTTGCTCAGATCCATGGTGGTCAGATACTTTGCCCCCGCGAGTTCATCTAGTAACTCATCCACGCGGGGCATGGGTTAAGCATCTGACACCGTCTCAGCATTGAGCAACCGGTAGTCCACACAAAACCTGGTGGTTTTGTCCTTCTTAGGCACTAGGACTACTGGACTTGCCCAAGGGCTCTGGGACGGAGTAATTACCCCTAGGGTCAGCATCTCCTCTATCTCTTTCCATACTGGTCCTGACCTCTGCTGACACTCTATAAGCGTGCTTATGCAGAGGCTGCAGGTCCCGTGTGTACTGGGTGTTTCGTGAGATGTGTGGTCCCTGGCATGTCAGTGAAGAGGGCGCTATACTGAGCTAGCATGTCCCTGGCTTCTCCCTTCTGCCTAGCACTCAACTGTGCCCCTATCTCTACCTGCTCAACAGTGTTTCCTTGCTTTGCCTCCCCTAGGAGATCAGGCAGAGCATTGCTCGCCGGATCCTCCAGCAGTGGGCTACAAATGGCCATTACTGCTCCCATACTCGGTGCTCTGTATTCCTTTAACATATTAATGTGATATGTCTTGTGCCTCTCAGGCGCTACCTGTACAACATAGTTGCACTCATTCACCTTTCGGATGACCGGGTACGGTCCCGACCAGGCAGCCATTAACTTGTTCTCCCGAGTGGGTTTGAGAACAAGCACCTGCTGTCCTGGGATGAATTCTCTGCTACGGGCCTGCTGGTCATACCATTGCTTCTGCTTGGTCTGAGCAGCCCTGAGGTGGTCCTGGGCCACCCCCATAAGCATCTCTAACCGGTCTCTGAGATCTACTACATACTGGATCACTGAAGCATCAGTAACAGTAGTCTCCCCTTCCCATCCCTCACGGAAGAGGTCCAGAGGTCCACGTACCCTGCGGCCATATAGTAGCTCGAAGGGGGAGAAGCCTGTAGATTCTTGCGGTACCTCTCGGTATGCAAACAGCAAGTGCTGCAGGTGAATCTCCCAGTCTTTCCCCTCCGCCTCTATAAAGGTCCGAAGCATCTGCTTCAGGGTACCATTAAACCTCTCACATAATCCGTTTGGTTGGGGATGGTAAGGGGTAGTGCGCCGGTGCTGTACACCGCAAGCATCCCAGAGACAATGTAACAGTTCACTCATGAACTGCGACCCCTGATCGGTTAAGATCTCACTAGGGAAACCTACCCTAGAAAAAATGTTCAGCAAAGCTGCTGTCACTGTCTTGGCACTTATAGTGCCAAGCGCTACCGCCTCAGGGTACCGGGTGGCAAAATCCACCACCGTGAGGATGTAGCGCTTCCCTGACCTGCTAGGAATCATGAGGGGTCCTATCAGGTCCATCGCTACCTTCTGGAAGGGTTCCCCTATTATCGGTAGGGGTTTCAGGGGTGCCTTCACACGGTCGCCCGCCTTACCCACTCGCTGGCAGGCATCACAAGAGCGGCAGAAATTGCTCGCATCTCGGGATGCCCCCGGCCAGTAGTAACGCTGTAATAACCGGGCTCGCGTCCTGGTGACCCCCTGATGTCCCGCTAACGGAATAGAGTGAGCTACCCGTAACAATTGCTGTCGGTACCCCTGGGGTACTACTAGCTGTCGCTTACCGGTCAATCCCTTCTCTATCCCCGGGTTCCCTTCTTCTCTGTATAGGAGTCCCTTATGCCATAGGCAGCGCTCAGTGTCCTCCCCTGCCTGAGATTCGGATGCCCGAAGTCTCACGCCGGCCAGGGTAGGGTCTGTCTTCACTGCCTCCCTAAACTGGGCTACTAAATCTGGCCACCCCCCAGTCATGTCATTGTCAGGGAAAGGGGACAAGGTAAGGGGAAACAGTAAGTCAGCCTGTGGTTGCAACTGATCCTGGCTTACCTCCCCGGGCTCCTCTGTGCCCTCCGCTAACGTTGGTCCCAAAGGCTGGGGGACTGGGGTGGCCACCGCCGGCATTGCCGCGGTCTGGCTCCGGGTAACCGCCGCCACTGCAGCGGGCTGGGGCACACGGTCGTAGGTGCAAGTCATCGGTCCCAGGTCGTTGCCCAAAAGAATTTCAGCATCCAAACCTGGTAAAACCCCCACCTCCCGCACACCCTTGCCCACCCCCCAATCTAAAAAGATGCGGGCCACCTGCAGGAAACGTGGCTCTCCGTCAGCCACAGTGATCTGCATCCCAGGGCCTGGGAGCAATTCCTCTGGCCGGACCATATCAGGTCGGACCAGGGTCACTGCAGCTCCTGAATCAAGCAAGCCGACTGCTGGCCGGTCACCGACTGTGACCGGGGTGAGATGCTTGCTCCGGCCGTCCGTCTGCTGCAGGTCTGCGCTGTGCTGTCCGCCGCTCCTGGCTGTAGGCACCGATGAAACCGGGGTCGGGGTGACATGGGATGTCTCGCTGGGAGTTGTTTCCATGACCGGTCCTGGTTCTTTGGTGGAAGCCACCCGCATGCGGGCTACCGGCTTCGCAGCTGGGGTGCGTTGCCCTCGATAGGGTCCATTGGAACGCAGGGGTTCCGGGCAATCTGGTCTGATGTGACCAGTGCTGTTGCAATTGTAGCACCGGCGCTCATGCCGGAGCTCTCCCGCCTTCTGTGACCCGCTGCCCGCAGGCGGCTTTTGGGCCCACTGGGGGGTACTCACAGCTTTCTTGGCCGGCGCCGGTGGGGTTACCGCTTGGGCTGGTACCTTGGCGGTCATCTGGGACCGGCTGACCACATAGTCATCGGCCATCCTCGCCACCTCGGTGTAGGTCTTGGGCTTTTTATCATACACAAAAGCCCTCACCGCCGGCGGGCACTTCTGCATGAGCTGCTCCTGAAAGATGAGGTCCAGCAGGCGTTGGTAAGTCTTGGCCTCAGAGCCCTCCACCCAGTGTAACCCGTACAAAGCCATGCGGGTCACATAAGTGACATAGGTCTCCTGAGGGTGCCTCTCCTCCAGCCGGAACTTACCCCGGTAAGCTTCAGGGGTAAAACCGTGCTGAAACAGCAAAAGTTCTTTCAGGTGGTCATAGTCATCAGCAAACTCCTCTGGAAGCGCCATCAAGGTCTGCTTAGCCAAGCCGGAGAGTAGCGGGTCCAGGCGTGCAACCCTATGCTGGGGAAGCACCCCGTACCGCATGCACTGCGTTTCAAAGTTCCTTAGAAACATGTCAATCTGATCAGTGCCCTCCACATACTTGGTGAGACTGTGCTTGTCCAGTTGGAGTCCGTCTTTGGGGGGTCGGACCGGGTGGCAATAAGTGGGTCTGTTCACTGCCATAGAGATAAACTGTAGCCGCTCCTCCGGTGTCCCTCGGTCTCCCCACGCTGTTATCAGCGCCAGCATTTCAGGGGTAAACGGGCTGGTAGCCGCAGCTATCAGTGCCCCTCCTGCTGCACTTGTCCTGGGAGGTGCACTTGGTCCCTCCCCGGGATCCTGCCGGCCCGGCACTAGGTTCAATCCCTGATCTCCGGGCGGCTGTAAAAGGGCAAGCTGAGCTACTTCCAGGACCTCTGGATGCTTAGCTTCATATGCGGTGACTGCAACAACCATGTCCTCGACCTCCTGGTCCACATATTCCAGTCCATAGGCACGGCACTTGTCTTTTAGCTGATTTCTAGTTCTCAGGTAATAGAGGTTCTCCGCTTCACTCATGGCTCTGAGTTCTGGGTCGCAGCAGTGAGGTGGTGTGACAACTTGCGTTACTTGTTGCACTACTGTGTGTTCAATATCTTTAGTCCCAGGAACTTGCAATTACCATCAAGTTCCCACTGGATCACAGTACCCCGCAGAATACTGTAATCCAGGTCCAGTTCAGTCCCGCCAGCTGCCACCAGTTTTATTAATACGCCTGTGACGATAGCTTCCACAGGCTTATTAATATTACACAAAAATAATTGGGTTTGAACTGAACGAGGCTTAAGATATAATAAATTGTATTTATTCCTTAGAATAAAGGTGAACACAACAGATAATGCAGTAACAAACAAGAAGTACACTTACATTGGGGTTGGGGAATGAGAAGTATGATGTAGCATTTCTCTCAACAGTCAGGAAATCATTCAGGTGAGATCAGGTTACCATATCAGCAAACGAAAACAAATGAAGACTTTGCATGAAGACCAAAAATGAAGACAAAGGATAGATGGGGAACAGCAGGTTATAAACCTTTTGTCCCTCTATCTGTAACATTAAGAACCTGTGATTGGTTTGCAATTATCTCCAGCCAATCTTTGATGGGGGGACACATTTTAGGACAGGCCCCCCTGCTAGCTGGCACATGTGCAGTAGAACTCTGGGGTCTCCTTTCTGAGGCCCCACATGTGCAAATGGAATGCCAGCCCAGCTACCCCTCCGGATCTTGGACAAGATAACCTGTGTTGGACAGTGATAAGTGGGACACTTAAAAACTGCTATGGTATGCGCCCCCTCCACTCTCACAGAGACAGGGAGGGTGATAAAACCTTTTGAACAAAACTTAAGTTCTAGCCATTGGGCCATGTCTCTAGGGCCATCTGTCATCCTGATAGCAAAGGAATTTCTCTGAAGCTTTGTCCATACCCTGAGACACAGTATTAACGGACTATTAACCCTTGTGCTCCCGGGTGGATTCTAGTGTGTGTGTGCAGACACTGATGTACAATAACAGAGGGGAACCAGGAAAATACACATTTACAGGTTATAACAGGGGTGAAATCACATTTCTGGACCTCAGTCCAGTTAACCCCTTGTCTCCCTGGTGGGGTCAGGGGTGGCCAAATGGGTTGCAACCCCTTTAATACCGGGCCACCCCCTTTCTCCCTCTACAAGGCTTACTGGCTTTCTCAAAAAAAAATATGTCTCGTCCACGCCATGGACTTTTTCGGCTGTCTTCGAGAGGCATACGTTTAATTCACCCCTTCGGATAGTAAGATCTCTCTGTATCTGTTTGGTAGGGCTTGCCTTGTGGGCCGTCTCAAGCCTATGGACCTCTTTACTTAATAACTCTTACTAACTAGTGTGCTCTCGGGTGGGGGTTTCGACCTGTCCAGTACCTCATCAAAGGCCAAGTTGAAAACCCCTCCCAAAATAAGGCACCCTTAAGTGTTTTTCGCAGTATACCGGAAAAAATTAAAAGAAGCGTTGTTTGTTTTTGTTCGGTGCGTACACATTAGCTAAAGTTATTTCAGACCCTTACAGGGAACCCGTGAGGATCAGGAATCTCCCCTCTCTGTTTGCTCTGACCTGTTCTGTCACATAGGGGGTTAGGATGGCCATCCCTCTCTGTTTAACCAGCGCAGAAGCCAGGTATTCCTTTGGAAAAGTTTTGTCAGAGGACCTCTTTCCGTCTGTGTGCCTGAGGTAGGTTTCTTGTAGGTACGTTACGACGTTTCTGAGGGCTGTTTAGCCTTTTTTTTTGTTTGTTTCAATTTTTTTATTGTTTTATCAGGATACACAACAGATAATAAACTTTGCTGTACATATATTGGGGGAACATTGATGTTTACGTGGGATACAATAGCCGTCAGCAGTCCGCTTTCTTTATTCAGTTAGATGTGTATCTGAATGCGCTTATGACTAATTGTTCACATGCTCCCACTGTTTGGGTTCTGATGGGGAAGCTGCCGCTTCCGCGTGTACCTCTTTTAGTAATAGGACACAGGAGAGTAAAGAAGAGAGGCAGAAAAAGAGAGAAAGGGGGTGGGGGGGGAGGGGGTGTAGGGTGTCGTCCAACTTTTTGGGTATCCTAACTCTTCCTTTAGGAGTTTGTTACACGCCCGGCCAAATTTCCCATGTTTTATGGAACTTGTCCATCTTTTGGGACAATTTTGCCGTGAGTAATTCCATTGTCTTTATTTCTCGTAGTCTGCGAAGCACGGTCTGTTTAGCAGGGGCATTCACCTTTTTCCACGCTGCTGCCACAGAGCAGCGCGCCGCCGTGAGTACGTGTCTCACCATCTTGCTTTCTGCAGTATCTAATTCGTCAATTGGTTTAGCCAGCATCATGGTCAGCGGGTCCACCTCAATCTCTACCCCCAGGTCTTCTCGGATCAATGTTTTGATCATGATCCAGAACACCTGAATCTTTGGGCAATTCCACCAGATATGAGCCATGTCTCCTCTTTGCCCGCATCCCCTCCAACACAAATCTGGGGTCCCGGGGAAGATTTGGCTCAACCTATGTGGGGTTAGGTACCAATGAAATATGATTTTATATATGTTCTCTTTGATGGTAGTACAGATCGATGTTTTGGATGCTGCCTCCCAGATATCCTCCCAGTCTTCCCTATCAATCTCTATATTTAAATCTTCTGCCCATTTGGACATATAACTATGTTGGGAACAGCCTGCTGATCGCGCCAGGCCCAGATATATCTCCGAAATCAATCCTTTGGAATAGTATCCTTTCCTGCACAGTCGTTCAAAATTTGTTAGTTGTTGGAAAGCCATGTCTTTGGAGACTGTTTGCAGGTAGTGCCTGATTTGCAGGAAGCCAAATATTGGTAGGTTTGCCGTTTGATATTTTTTTTCCAGCTCCTGGATCGGTAAGAGCCTACCTTTCCCAATAAAATCCTCTGCTATCATCATCTTCAACTGTTTAAATTTACTAAGTCTCTGTGGGAGCCAGCCGGGGGGGGGGGAGGGGAACTCTGGGTTATTGAATATGGGTGTTAATAGAGTGGGGTGAGCCGTCAAGCCATATTTATCTTTATTTTTGGTCCATATTCTCCATGTACATTTCATTGCTCCCAGTTTTAATGTTTCCGAGAAGGTCTCTCTGCCCCGCACAGTCCACAGGGTGGCCGGGAGTGAGAGAGGTCTCGCGTAGGAAGACTCTATCCCTGTCCAACAGCTAGTAGTTGGGTCGTTGTTCCACATTATCACTTGTTTGAGTTGGGCCGCCAAATAGTATTTAATGATATCTGGGACTGCCAAGCCTCCGCATTCTTTTGGTGCTAGCATTATAGTTCTAGCTACTCTTGGTCTTTTGTTTTGCCAAATGAATTGAAAAATTCTGTTTTGCATATTCTTTAATTCCGACATTGGGATATCAATTGGGAGAGTCTGGAAGTAATACAAAGTCTTGGTACGATATTCATTTTGACCGTGGCTATCCTGCCTAGCCAAGATATCTGGTATTCATTCCAGCTCTGTAGATCTTTTTTTAGCCTCTCAAACAGGGGCGGGTAGTTGTATTGGTATAATAATTTGTACTCCCGTGCTATTTGTATTCCCAAGTATTTGATTTTTGTGGAGCTCCATTTATAATTGAAATTTATTTGTAGCAGTTTGGCCTCGGGATTAGGTAGAGATATATTTAGTGCTTCCGACTTATCCATATTGATTTTGTACCCCGAGATTTTGCTAAATTTATCTAGTTGTGAGTGTAAATTCGGGAGTGAAGTCAAGGGGTTGGCTAGAGTTAGGATAATGTCGTCAGCAAAAAGGGATATTTTGTAATCCATATCTCCAATTACAATGCCACTTATATTTCTGTCCTCTCTAATTGTTGTTGCCAAGGGTTCAATGGGGAGGGCAAACAGAAGCGGAGACAAGGGGCATCCCTGTCGAGTACCATTCCTAATGTTTATAGGGTTTGAGTTTCCTCCTGGGAGCTTCACTACGGCCGTGGGAGTTTTGTATAGGGCTCTAATCCCCTCCAGATATGGGCCCCTAAATCAGAATTTAATTAATGTTTGATCTAGAAAGTCCCACCTGATCCTGTCAAACGCCTTTTCCGCGTCTAGACTTAACCGGATGGCTTTCGTGGATGAGAGATGTACATGGTCGATTATGTTAATGATTTTTCTCGTGTTATCCGAGGCTTGTCTGCCGGAAATAAACCCGACTTGATCCATGTGGATTAGGCTTGGGAGAATGGGGGTTAATCTGTTAGCTAGAATTTTGCTGTAAAGTTTCAGGTCCGAATTAAGGAGGGCTATGGGGCGGTAAATAACACACTGTAGTGGGTCTCTCCCTTCCTTTGGTATAACTGCCAGATTGGCTTTAGACATAGATGCTGGGATGGCTGTTCCCTCCAGAAACTCATTAAACATATCCAGGAGATATGGTGCCAAAATCAATTT
Organism: Ascaphus truei; assembly: GCF_040206685.1. NCBI lineage: Eukaryota > Metazoa > Chordata > Amphibia > Anura > Ascaphidae > Ascaphus > Ascaphus truei. Next base: position 5,379,270 of record NC_134499.1, read on the forward strand.
AAATTTTTTATAGTATTGATTGGAGAACCCATCTGGACCTGGCGTTTTGCTGGGTTTTAGTTGGGAGATGGCTTCTAATAACTCTTCCTGCGAAATGTCTTTATTTAATTCTGATAGGTCACCTTCCGAAAGGTTTGGAAGTTTACATGATGCTAGGTATTTAGTTATAGCTTCCGCGTTCGAGGATCTGTTTTGGGGAAAATGTAAGTTATATAGTTTGGAGTAGAAGTCTGAGAATGCGGCTGCTATCTGTTTTTCACAGTACGTTTTGGTGCCCGCCTTTGTTTGTATAACTGTTATTTGAGATTTGGTTCTCAGACCTCTCAATTTGGATGCTAGTAACCGGTCGGCCTTATTCCCTTTGTCATAATATTTTTGCTTGGTCCACCGCAACGCTCTCACCACTTCGTCTATTTGTATCTGTTTAAAGTCAGATCTGGCTTTGGCCAGTACTTTGCGTAGTTGTTTTGAGGGATTAGCTTTATGTTTCTGTTCTAGGAGTTTGATTTTCTCCGCTAATTCATTGTACAGTTTCTGTTTTATTTTTTTCTTATGTGAGGCTATGGAAATGATATTTCCTCTAATCGTGGCCTTATGGCTTCCCATAGCATCGCTGGTGACTCCACCGAGCCCTTGTTCAGCGCAAAGTATTCTCTGAGCTTTTGCTTAATCTCTATCTCTACGTCTATTTGGTTTAACAGAGAATCGTTCAATTTCCAATTATATTGGCTATATTTATAGAAGGGGAGGGAGAGTGTCAGTGACACCGGAGCATGGTCCAACCATGATATAGATCCTATGTCTGACTGGGAGGTTGCCTGGAAGATGTAATCAATCCTTGAGTAGGTCTGGTGTGGGGGAGAGAAGTAAGAGTAGTCCCTCTGACCCTGATGCTGCGCCCGCCAGATATCTATCAGCGAAACCTCTTTTAGTATACTCTGAAACTCTTTGGCGTTTTTTGTCGTAGTGCGTGGATGGGGGGTTCCCAATGGGCTCGTTCTATCTTGGTCAGGTTCTACGAGCATGTTGAAATCTCCTGCTAGCAGTAGCGTAGTTCTAGGTTGGGGGGCTAGACTGTCGCATAAGTCCCTCAGAAAACCGGCCTGACCCTCGTTTGGAGCGTATATGTTAACAAGGGTAATCTCTACATCTGATAGTGTGCCCTGCAGAACGAGGAATCTACCCTCTGGGTCTGAGGTCTGCTTTTGTAATGTGAACTTAACGTTTTGTCTAAATAAGATAGCTACCCCCTTTTTTTTGGTGGGACAGGATGCATAATATGCCTGGGGATAGAATCTCTGAAAGGTGTTAGGGGGTGATATCGTATTAAAATGTGTTTCCTGTAGGAACAACACACCCCCTTTTGTTTTTTTTTAGTTCTTGTAAGGCGAGCTTTCTTTTGATTGCTGAATTGAGTCCCCTAACATTTAGGGACACTAGTTTAAGTGTTGTGTTTGGGGCCATTCTTAAAGATGTGGTGTCTCAGAGAGCTTGTCTTTCCCTCCACTTTCCCAAGGTGGTGGGGGTCTTCATAATCATACCTTATCCTGGTGGCCATGTGATGGTTCTGCTGGGTCTTGGCTTCCAGGGTTCCTGCGTGCCCTCGACCGTGCTTGTCCCTGTTGGTTATGTATGGATAAGGGAACAGGTTTATGCGTGGATTTATCTTAGATTTTCTTGCACTCAATACCTGGTAGGCGTGGGTGTTGATTCTGAGACGGCATCTAATTTTCCGTTTGCGGGCGGAAGTGATTGGGGTGGTGTGGGGGGGCTGGGAGGAGAAACAAGTGAGAAAGAGGTAGAAGAAGAAGAGAAAAGGGTGGGCTGTTAAAAGAGCCCAGTTTTGGGGACCCTCATCTTCCTAAAGATAAGGGTGGTGGGCCTAATGCCTCTGGGAGACTTCCCTGAGCACCGCCCTCCGAAAGCCCTCAGGAAGGTCGGAGAGCCCTCCTACAAAAGATAAACATTATATCCAATCATATACAGTCACATTGAAAACTTAGTTAGCCCCGTAACTTCAGGGGTGCACTTCTTGAGTTTTCTACCCAGCTTCATCTTGCTTAGGTGTCTTGTATTCTTTTCTTTAGTAGGGAAAGTGGTATGTTTGTCCGCGGGGGGGAGGAGGGAGTATGGGGGAGAGAGGGAGACGGAAGGGCGCAAGGGGGGGGGGGTGGGATAGATGGGATGGAGGGGGGGGAGACGAGAGAGGAATGGGGGGAGGGAGGGGTAGGAGGGGGGAAGGAATGGGGGGTGGGAAGGGTGGGGGGAGGCTAATATTAACCTGCATTTCTTTCAGAGTTTCTCATCCAGAGATGACTTAATCCTATAGTTTATTATTACATTGGTTATTTAGATCTACCAATGCTGAGTTGAGTGCGACACTAGGTGGCGCTGCTCTACCTTTTACAGGCTATTCTGCATCTGCTGGAGATCTGTCACTTTGAGTGTGTCTGACATAACTTTTCAGGGTGCAGAGGCTAACACATATGGACACTTTAACTGTGTAACATAAACCTGCTGAATATATAACTTGTTTGGGAGTTTCACTTATAACTCTTATATGGTGTGTGGTGAATTTAACCTAACTTGGGGTATAACCTGAGCCCTCACATGCCCCCCTTTCTGAGTGCCGCCTGAGTCTCTAGACCCCGCATCTGAGGCCATCTCGGCACCGTCCGTCCGCTCCCCCGCAGACTCGCCCAGGGGGGGGGGGGGAGCAGAGGGGCGACTCCCCTCTCCCCCCTACGGTCCCCCCCCCTGTTCAGTAGACAGTTCCAAGGCTTCCTGGTAGCAGTCAGGTTCCATCTTCGTGTATCTTAGACTCCGCTTGGGATTCCTCTCGCCGAGTCAGGGGGGCCTCTGCTTCTTTGCTGCGTTGGGAGGCGGTAAGCGTTGCGACTCCAAGGGCGGATGCCCTCATCGTGATCAGGTAGGTGTGGGCTCATCAGCGGGGCAGATAGGTGCACTTCATCTTCGATGTTTCCCGGGGGTTCTTGAGGAGGGGCAGCGGGAGGCGCAAACGTGCAGACTCCGCCGGGTGAGACCTTTTTCCTCTGGGCTACGTCTCTCACTCCTCTCCTGCTTGGTTCCGTTGAGTGGCAATTCTCTGAGAGGCTCGTGGTCCCCTCTCTGTTGGCCTTTGGTCCTGGTCCCCGTCTGCGTCTTCAGGGGCAGTACCTCCACTCGTGTGCGGGATACCAGCCCCCTCAGGAATCGTGGTATCTCTTCCGGGTAGGAAAGGGTGTGGAACTTGCCTCCTACCTGGACAACAATTTTAAATGGGAATCCCCACCGATATTTGATCTTGTTGTCCCTTAATTTCAGTGTGAGGGGCTTGAGCTCTTTCCTGCATTCTACCGTAAGCCTTGAGAGGTCACTGTAGATTTCAATGCGCACATTGCGGAACTGCAGGCTTCCTTTCTCCCTACTAGCCATCAGAATTCTCTCCTTTGTGGAGTAGTAGTGGAACCTGATCAGTATGTCTCTGGTCCTCTTGGGGTCCGTAGACTTAGGTCCCGGGGCCCGGTGGGCTCTGTCCATCTCTAATTTTTCAGGGGATAGGTCAGGCACCAGGTGCACAAAGAGGTCTGTCAGGTATGTGCGCAACTGTTCAGTCTCCACTGATTCTGGGACGTACCTTAGTCTCAGGTTCTGCCGCCGATTGCAGTTTTCCTGGTCCTCGGCACTCTCCCTGAGCCCTCTAATCTCCCAGTGCAGGCGGTTGATCTCGTCCTCCGCGGAGGATTGGACCTGCTCCAGGGTTTCCACTTTATGCAACAGTGTGTCTGTTTTGGCTGTTAGAAGGTTCATGTCCGCCCGCAGGGTGTTAACTGCTTTGGCCAAATCGTCCTGAAACTCCTTCCTCATTCTAGAGAAGAAATTTTCTAGGTATGCTTTATTTATATCTATATTTACTGCTCCTTGTTCCTGCGCTCCGCTCGGGCCTTCCCGCGTGTCAGATGGGGCGCCATCTTGGGAGATCTCACAGCTCCCCGTGGTCCGCTGGCTCTGAGGGAAGTAGCTCGTTACGGATTGCTGAGCTGCTTTTTTATTCTTGCCGCTCATGCTGGCTATCTTCCCCTCGTCTTGAGTGTGTTTTCTGGGGGCACGATCACTCGATTGGGGTTAGATATCAAGGTTATTCAAGGGAGGGCTCCGGAGCTCTTTCCTCAGGCTTCCATCAACGGTGACGTCACCGGAAGTCTCCTGTTTAGCCTTTTATATTATGTGAGATGACCTTGATTGGCGTGAGAGCTTGTGGGCGGATATCTGCTTGTGGATTCTAGCACCTGGCTTGGCAAGTGAGCAACCGTGAACCTTGTAATATATTTGAGAGGGGGAGAAACAGAAATGGAGCAGGAAGGGGTGTGCAGGAGACGGGGGTAGGAGTCTGGCAGATGCTCAGAGCCCAGACATGGCAGCCCTTAAGTCAGGGAATGTGAAGGGTATAGGGCTTTTGCTATAGGGAGGGGCACAGCAGGACAAGAACAAAAGACCCAAAGAGGAAGGAAATAGGGTTCGGGGTCATCGGAACTTAGTTAACAATCAACAATCAAAAAGGAAAACATTTACAACTTTAACAACTTGTATACAAAAAGAAGAAAACACAGCGCACAACTCATAGTGAAATCAATATATTATAAACTAAATAAGTGAAAGTGGTAAAATATGCACGTACAAGAAATCAATATACTGTATTCATGCAATACATGAATTATGGCACATTTTACCAGCACGAATCCGAATCTGGCCAGATTGCAAAGGTATGAAGAGTAGACCAACAGCTTGGGTGATGTAATGTAATTAGGGTGACCAGGTGTCCCAGTTTAGTCGGTACAGTCCCGGTTTTTTAATGTCTGTCCCGGCTGCCCCGCATTTTTTTCAATGCCCTGTTTTTTTGTGGCTGTTCCGGATTTGACCATCAGAGCAAGGGGGGCAGCAGAGAGCACAGAATGCAGGCAGAGAGGAGAGCGGAGCCCGGTCTGACAGCAGAGGGTGGGGGCGGGGTTAGCTGCAGAGGGTGGGGGCGGGGTTAGTGTCAGCGGAGCCTCAGCAGTGAGAGCCGGAAGTGAGGTGCCTGCTGCCAGCCAAGACGGCTCCCCCCTCCATGCTCCACAGTGACAGGTAGGACATAGAGAGAGAGTGAGTGTGAGTGTGTGTCACTGGCTCTGTGTGTGTGTGTGTGTCACTGGCTCTGTGTGTGTGTGTGTCACTGGCTCTGTGTGTGTGTGTGTGTGTGTGTGTGTGTGTGTGTGTGTGTGTGTGTGTGTGTGTGTGTGTGTGTGTCGGTGACTGTGTGTGTGTCGGTGGCTCTGTGTGTGGCTCTGTGTCAGCGTCTCTGTGTGTGTCAGCATCTCTGTGTGTTTCAATGTCTCTGTGCGTGTGTGTCACTGGCTCTGTGGGTGTGGGTCAGTGGCTCTGTGGGTGTGGGTCAGTGGCTCTGTGTGTGTGGGTGTGGGTCAGTGGCTCTGTATGTGGGTGTCTGGGTTAGTGGCTCTGGGTGTGTGGGTCAGTGGCGGTGTGGGTGTGTGTCAGGGGCTCAGTGTGTGGGTTAGTGACGGTGTGGGTCAGTAGCTATGTGTGTGGGTCAGTAGCTGTGTGTGTGTCAGTGGGTCTGTATGTGTGTGTGGGTCAGTGGCTCTGTGTGTGGGTCTGTGGCTCTGTGTGTGGGTCTGTGGCTCTGTGTGTGCGGGTCTGTGGTAGTGTGTGTGTGGGTCAGTGGCTCTGTGGGTGTGGGTCAGTGGCTCTGTGGGTTTGGGTCAGTGGCTGGAGGTGTGTGGGTCACTGGCTCTGTGTGTGTGGGTGTGTGGGTCAGTGGCTCTGTATGTGGGTGTGTGGGTTAGTGGCTCTGGGTGTGTGTATGGGTCAGTGGCTCTATGGGTGTGGGTCAGTGGCGGTGTGGGTGTGGGTGTCAGGGGCTCGGTGTGTGGTTTAGTGGCGGTGTGTGAATGTGTCAATGGCTGTGTGTGTGTGGGTCAGTGGCTGTGTGTGTGCGGGTCAGTGGCTGTGTGTGCGGGTCAGTGGCTGTGTGTGTGCGGGTCAGTGGCTGTGTGTGTGTGCGGGTCAGTGGCTGTGTGTGTGTGCGGGTCAGTGGCTGTGTGTGTGTGCGGGTCAGTGGCGGTGTGTGTGTGCGGGTCAGTGGCTGTGTGTGTGTGCGGGTCAGTGGCTCTGGGTGTGTGTATGGGTCAGTGGCTACGTGTGTGTCAGTGGCTCTGTGGGTGTGTGGGTCAGTGGCGGTGTGGGTGTGTGTCAGGGGCTCAGTGTGTGGGTTAGTGACGGTGTGGGTCAGTAGCTATGTGTGTGGGTCAGTAACTGTGTGTGTGTCAGTGACTGTGTGTGTATGTATCAATGGCTGTGTGTGTGTGTCAGTGGCTCTGCGTGTGTGCGGGTCAGTGGCTCTGTGTGTGTGTGGCTCTGTGTGTGTGGGGGTCAGTGGCTCTGTGTGTGGGTCAGTGGCTCTGTGTGTGTGGGGGGGTCAGTGGCTCTGTGTGTGGGTCAGTGGCTCTGTGTGTGTGGGGGTCAGTGGCTCTGTGTGTGGGTCAGTGGCTCTGTGTGTGTGGGGGGGTCAGTGGCTCTGTGTGTGTGGGGGGGTCAGTGGCTCTGTGTGTGTGGGGGGGTCAGTGGCTCTGTGTGTGGGGGGGGGTCAGTGGCTCTGTGTGTGGGGGGGTCAGTGGCTCTGTTTGTGTGTGTGGGGGGGTCAGTGGCTCTGTGTGTATGGGTCAGTGGCTCTGTGTGTGTGTGTATGTGGGTCAGTGGCTCTGTGTGTGTGGGTCAGTGGCTCTGTGTGTGGGTCTGTGGCTCTGTGTGTGTGGGGGTCAGTGGCTATGTGTGTGGGTCAGTGGCTCTGTGTGTGTGTGGGGGTCAGTGGCTCTGTGTGTGGGGGGGTCAGTGGCTCTGTGTGTGTGGGGGGGGGGGGGTCAGTGGCTCTGTGTGTATGGGTCAGTGGCTCTGTGTGTGTGTGTGTGTATGTGGGTCAGTGGCTCTGTGTGTGTGGGTCAGTGGCTCTGTGTGTGTGGGTCAGTGGCTCTGTGTGTGGGTCAGTGGCTCTGTGTGTGTGTCAGTGGCTCTGTGTGTGTTCGTGGGTCAGTGGCTCTGTGTGTGTGGCTCAGTGGCTCTGTGTGTGTGTGTGGGTCAGTGGCTCTGTGTGGCTCAGTGTGTGTGTGTGTGTGTGTGTGTGTGTGTGTGTGTGTGTGTGTGTGTGTCAGTGGCTCTGTGTGTGTATGTGGGTCAGTGGCTCTGTTTGTGTGTGTGGGGGGTCAGTGGCTCTGTGTGTGTGGGTCAGTGGCTCTGTGTGTGTGGGTACGCACATATCACTTAACAATTAGTAGCGCAAATTATTATTCTTTTTTTTAACAACTTGCACCTCATATTAAACACAACTAGAGGTAGTTGAGACAATTCTAGAAATGGCATTTAGGGACCCGAGTAGGGGCCTGCGCTCTTGGGGGGCCCCACTCCCCCCCCCCTGATGATATGCAGGGGGGTGACAGCCAGGACCGCTGTCCAGGCCTAGTGTGTTTAGGGACCTGGCCCGTGTCGGGCTGCACATTGCAGGGCCTGAGATGCAGTAGGAAGGAACTGAGGGGAAATCCCTTTCTCTGTAGGTGGGTGGGGCCTGGGTCAGAGGGGCGGGGCCCTAAGATACCGCAGGGATGGGAAATCCCTTCCTCTGCAGAGCCTCCGTGGGTGGACAGGGCCTAGGTCAGGGGGCGGGGCCTCTAGAAGTGCAGCATGGGGCTGGAGCTGCAGCTTGAGACAGGCTAGGAAAGGTGAGAGGGAGGGGAGGGGCAGGGCCTCGGTCAGTGGGCAGAGCTGCTGCATGAGAGACAGGCTGGGAAAGAGAGTGACATGAGGGGGAAGAAAAGAGAGACAAACATGATGGGGAGAAAAGAAAGACAGACATGAGTGGGATAAACGAAACAGACATGAGTGGGAGAAAAGAGAGAGATATGAGGGGGAGAAAAGAGAGAAATAGACCTGAGTGGGAGAAAACAGAGACATATCATGGGGAGAAAAGAGAGAGAGGGAGACATGAAGGGGAGAATAGAGAGAGACATGAGGGGGAAGGGGGAGGGAAAAGAGAAAAAGGGGGAAAAAAAACCTCGGGTTGTTAGAGAGAGGATGACATGAAGGGGAAAATATTGTCACAGAGTGCTCACCATAAACAAGGCGGGGTCGCGGGGCCGAGGTGGGGATTAGATAAACACCAACCCACAGCCTCATGGGCATGTCTGGAGTGTAGATTGGTCGAGGTAGCCAGGTCGGGATTAGGGAGGAACGGATAGTCGAGATACTTGCCGGGGTCTGGGTTGGAGAGGCATGGATCGTTGTAGGTACTATTAGCCGAGGTCAGGGTTGGAGAGATGAGTAGTCGTGGTACGTATGCCGAGGTCAGAGTCTGAGAGATGAGAGTAGTCGTGGTACGTGTGCCGAGGTCAGGGTTGGAGAGATGCGGATTGTCAATGGTAGCCGGGGTCAGGAGTACAGAAGAGCGGAGTCCAAGGGATAGCCGGGTCAGGAACAGAGATCAAGGAGCAGGAGCGCAAGGCAAGGCAGCAGGAACAAGGAGAGAGGTGAAACACTTTGCAATGACGAAGGGTTATGCTCAGCAGAGGAGCCAGTGGGCCGGCTGAGCATATAACAGGGGGGAGAGCCAATGAGTGAGGAGCGCAGGCGCGCCATCAGCGCGGGCTGCGATTGGTTGCAGTCACGCAGGAGACAGGTGAGAGTTGTATAGCAGCTGTGGGTAGTAGATGCGGAGCAGGTACTTGTTGAGCGCATGTTACGTGCGCGTGCGGCATGCTGACGACACCCCCGCGCAATCTAGAGGAGGGACCTGGAGCCTCCGTATTTATATCTGCACGTGACGCACGCGCCCGTAGTCTAGTGGCTGGAGGAGGATGGGTACGGTAGTGTACTGCTGTCACGCTGTGCTCACTCACCACAAACGAGGCGGGACCACGGTGCTGAGGTGGGAAAGGATATAACGCCACCCACAGCTACGAGGGCTCGTCTTGAGTGTAGAATAGTCTGGATATCCGGGCCGGGGCGGAGAGGTACGGATAGTAGTGGGTACTGTTAGCCAAGTCCGGGGTTAGAGAGAGAGACGTAGTTGTATTACCGTAAGCCAAGGTCGGGAGCGTAGAGAGCGAAGTAGTCGTATTGCCGTAAGCCAAGGTCGGGAGCGGAGAGAGCAGAGTAGTCGTATTGCCGTATGCCAATGTCGGATGCCAGAGGTACGGAGAAGTCGAGGAGGAAGCCGGTACACAAGGACGGGACTGCAAGACAAGACAAGACTAGGGAGGCAGAGAGTGATGAGAACAGCAACAGGTTCTATGCTCAGCCAAAGTGCAGTGGCACAGCTGAGCATATGTAGGTGACAGGGTCCAATGGGAGAATGGCAGCATGGAGGTGTGTGCAAGGTAAGACAGTGATAGGAGGTAAGGTAAGCAGATCAGGTGAGCTCCCTGGGGTGGAGCTTGAGTGGGCCGTGCGTGCGTCCATGCACGCTTGCACACGTGCTTGCGCGTTTCTGCCGTCCTTGAGGCAGTATGCCTTTAAGAGGCAGGAGTGGGTGCGCGCGCATGCTCGCGCCAGAGTATTGACGGGAGCTGGGGACTGCGGAGGCAGGAGCGGGGAGAGCCGGAACAGGTAAGCGGGGAGTGCGCCGAGGGCAGCGCAGCTCCCCAAACCTTACAACTGCAGGAAAAGGGAGCAGCGGAGCACCTGGTCGCAGAGCAAGGAAGGAGGGAGGCGCGCTGAGGGTGCGAGTCTCACAGATCTTCACAAATATATGGGGGATTAAATAAAGAGAATGTCGTGTGTGAGAAAAAAAAAGAGTCAGGAAAAAAGACATGAGGGGGAAATAAGATAAAACAGACAACAGAGAAGCCCAATGCTACATCCAATATGACAAAAATACACAGTAAAATACTTATATATTCTCTTGAAAAAGGGTCATTTAGTTTAACCCTTTGGCCAAAGTGTTGTAAGCTTGCGAGCCACGACAAGGCAGACACCCGTTCGCAAGGCCTAACACTACCAGATAAAATACTAATTTAATTCAGCTGTCGGAGGTTAGTGGCTCCGCCTTCCCAGGTTTTAAGCCCGCCCCTCCCCAAGTTAGTAGGTCCTTTCATTCTACTGGATATAGATCCAGGTTTTTCTCCCTCCTAATAGAGGTAAATGAGAATTGAATCCTAATAGAGATATATTAGTATTTTATCTGGTAGTGTTAGGCCTTGCGAACAGGTGTCTGCCTTGTCGTGGCTCGCAAGCTTACAAAGCTTTGGCCAAAGGGTTAAACTAAATTACCCTTTTTCAAGAGAATATATAAGTATTTTACTGTGTATTTTTGTCATATTGGATGTAGCATTGGGCTTCTGTCGTTTGTTGTATACTGTACATATGCCACATTCTCCTTTTTGACACTCATATACATATATATTTTGTGGGGGTTAGGGGTTCCCAAAAAGAGTTTGCTGTGGTTTTGTGTGTTTTGGAAATAAGATAAATACATAAGGGGAGAACAGAGAAAGAATGAGATGAGCAGTGTACGAAGAGAAAGACATGGTGGGGGGGAGAGAAAGTAATACTGGGGGTGAAGAGAGACATGCTGGGGGAGGGAGAGAGGGACATGCTGTGGGGAGAGGAGAGACATGCTGGAGGGGGGAGGGAGAGAAACATGTTGTGGGGGGGAGGTGAGAGATTCTGTGTGGGGAGGACAAAGACATGTTGAGGGGGAGAGGAGAGCGACATGCTGAGGAGTACAGGGCAGAAATATGTTGGGGAAAAGAGGAAAGTGACATGTTGGGGGGAAAGAGACATCCTGGAGGAGGGGGGAGATGATGAGGGGGATAGATGAGGAGGGGGAGTGATGGGGAGAGGGAGAGATGATGAGGAGGTGCGGGAGAGATGATGAGGGGGACATGATGATGGGGAGGGTGAGAGATGATGAGGGGGAGGGATGATGAGCAGAGGAGGGGGAAAGATGAGGGGGACAGATGAGGAGGGGGAGAGATAATGAGGAGGGGGAGAGATGATTATGATGGGGAGGGGGAGAGATGATGAGGGATGATGATGAGGAGGAATGATAAGAGAGAGGCTCAGGGAGAGGATGGGGGAGGGACAAAAAAAATTGTAGTGAGAATTAATATTAATGGGCCCTGAATTTTTATGCCCTGGGCCAGCACATGTCTAGCTATGCCACTGGACCAGAGTGGTAGTTGCAGGTAGGCCGGATGCATTGGGTCAGTGCCCCCCAGCGGTTATCCAGTCCATTCATCCATGTTCTTTGATGGTGGCAAGGCCCAGGGAGTGTGTCTATGAGGGGGGAGGGTGAAGAGGGGGGGAAGGGGGAGGGGAGAGGGGGAAAGAGAGGGAGGAGGGGGAGAAAAGAGATGGGAAAAGGGGAGAGGGGGGAAGGAAGAGGGGGCAGGAGAGGGGGGGCGGGAGAAATGTCATGGGTCCTTAAAACCAAGTGAGCCTCTACTCACTGCTGCAGAGCATTCATGTCCGATTGACTCAGTCCTGGTTACCCCCCTGAATGTAGGGGTAAGACCGAGAGGAGTCACGGGCCCCCCGTGGTCGTACGGGGATACACAGCTTGCTTAAATACCACGTCGGGCCGCAACAAGGCCTCTCCTCACATAGTCATAGGATAATGCGGGCCGGGATTCTCCAATATCTGGTGTGGTAGCTGGTCAAGGACGGCAAGACTGCCCAGAGAGAGCGCTGGAGGAAGTGTCGCTGGGGAGAGCACCATCAGGGAAGAGGAACATGAGTCTCGTGGTAGTTCTTAATATCTGCCTTGCCTCAAGTCTATCCGGTATCAGTACTGTAGCCTTGGGTCTTCATAACCATCTGGGAGATTGCGCATCTAATGTGTTTGTGTAGTTAGCCTAAGTTTCTTGTTGATTCGTGTTTGTGGGGGTAGGTGTTGTTGGCTGTGTTTGGCATCTCCTGGATCCGGCCTTCTGCATTCCAGGACTGTCAGCGTTTGGGGTCCGGGTGAGAGCAGATTAATTGGTAACGTAATCCCCAAATCTGCTAGAAATCTGGCCCCTTCTCCAATAGATTTGAGGGAGTGGGGAACTCCCTTCGCACTACTATGAATTTAAAGGGGAATCCCCATGTATAGCGAACACCTCCAGCTCACGCGGCCTTTGTTATGTGTCTGATATTTCTTCGTTTTGCCAGCGTAGTAGTTGGTGCTATTTCTTGGAAGACCATCAGTCGGACGCCCTCAACCACAATTTCGGGTATATTTCTCATCTTGAGTATGAGAGCCTCCTTAACTTTGAAAAAGTGCATTCTGAGGATCACGTCTCTAGTTCCTTGTGTAGTTGGCAGTCTTGAGTGCAGGTTCCTGTGGCAGCGGTCCATAAGGGTTTGGTCCGTTGGAAGTTCTGGCAGGAGGGAGCTGAATCAGGTGATTATAAAGCCCTCCAGGTCCTCGATCTCTTTAGGGATTCCCTTAATCCCAAGATTATTTCTCCTGGCTCTGTTTGCGATGTCCTCCTGCCTCTCTAATATTCCAGACACTGTATCTTGCAGAGCTGATAGATTTGTGGCCAGTTCATTGACGGCCACTGCCGACTCGTCTGTCCTCTGCTCAAGATGATCTACTTGTCCGCCTATGGAGGCCAAGTCTTGTATCTCCCCCACCGCTTTCTGCATCATGGTATCGATTTCGTTGAGGAGGTCCGCAATGTCTTAGTCGCTGTTTGGGAGATTCCGTGATGTTCAGAACCCCTATCAGAAGCCGTGTGAGGTGACTATGCGCCATCTCCAGCGGAAGACCCTGGGTCTTTCTTCAAAAGTCTTGCTGTTTTTTTTTTTTGTATTTTAGGGGCCATTTTGGGGAGTTTGCTTTATTTTTAGATGAGAAACCCTGATGTATATTACGGTGCAAGAGGCTTTATTGTTCCATTGTGACCATTAGTCCGTCCCTCTGACGGTCATTCTATTCGGTCCCACACATTAATCTCCGTAATGCGCTACATCTTTCTTTATTTTTAAAGTTGTCTCATGATCACCTGGTTGGATCTTGTGTATGCAACTTTAATATTATATTTGATGATCATAACGGAGTGCATTGGCTCCAGTATGTTATGTCTTTTTGTATTGATCAGCTAGATGCAGTTAAGGGAGCTAACTCCTTTTAGTCTGGGGATTTTGGTTCAGCCGCTTCTCCAGGCCTCTCCTCCACCCCAGGATTGCAGAATTGGATCCCCTCTGGTTTTTGTAAGGCTTTGGTGAACACATTGTGTGCTGTGTGTGCCCGGCTATGCTCCCCTAACTCAGCAAGGACCAGTCAGGCAGATACCAGAGCCTGAGGCAATTTATGATCTCTTGGGTGAGGGGATTTGCTAGACGTTTGCCTGCCAGGGGATTTAGCTATCTGGAACCTCTCTAGCCTGGAAAGGGATACACACCCAGTGTGGGTCTCTCTTTGCTGCCGCCTCCCAATGTCCCAGACTCTCTCCCCCTTGGGAGTATACCTCGATATCCTGTGCACGGTCCGACTTGCACTTCCTCCCAGAGCAAACCTTGGGGCTCGCCTGTTCTCTCTGCTCCCTCCCGGCCAAAACGCTCCTGGGGACGGAAACGTGAATGCTGCCGATGTAAGCCCGGTGGTTTAGTTGCCGGATGCCATTGTGTTTGCATGCAGTCTTAGGACCCAGCTCTCCACGGGATGGCAGACCTCCTCCAACAGTGTCCACGGGACTTCGATCTTGCTTCGAACTACACCAGGCCCCCCTCCTCATCAATCCCTTCCTGTATCCCACAGATCCCAGCTCCTCAGATCTCAGCAGGGTCCCCGGCCTAGATCTGCCATGCTGCTCATTTTGAGTCACCTCGAGTAACCTCTGTAGGGCAGATGGGGGTCCCCCGAGTGGAGGGCGAGGCAACAAGACCGGTTGGCTTTGCCAACGATGACCACAGGAACCTAGGTGGTTGGGGGTTGTCTCGGCGGACATGTAAGGTTGTTATTTTTGCTTTGTTTTTCTCCCCTTTCTCCCTACCCTGCTTGATTCAAGCTCTTTTCTATGTTGGTGGTGGACACCAGAACTGGGGGTAACTACTGACCAAGTCGGGGACACTAAGGAATAATGTGGGGGGGGGGGCTTTCCTTACCCCACTGTCTTGATCTCTGCAGCTCCTCGCGGGGAAAGAGGAGGCCTCAATCAACCCCACCTGCACTCACAGATCTGGTGTGGTTGCATGTTCGTGCTGTGTCCTTCCAGGGTTTGGTTATGGTCACCCACAATGGTGGGGTCGAGTAGGGGCCTGTGCTTTGCATGAGGGGGAGGCACCAGACACACAAGGGTCTATATGTCTTGGCCTCCAGGCCAACCTTGTGGGGATGCCTGCTAAGCCTCAAAACTAAACGCTTTGCCCCATAGACCAGGGGTGCGCAAGATTTTTTTTTGGGGGGGGGGGGCAGTGCTGTGAGCTGAACTGCATACAGGACAAAAGGCAGCCAGATGTGAATTAGCATTTCAATGCCACCAGCCCAAGTATAGGGATTCCCTATGTTAATTGCAACATGGTGAGGGGGAAGGGATGTGGACATGCTATCTTCAGAGAAAGCCTTTGTTTCACCTCGACATAGGGGAGCCAGGAACACAGGGGGGTATGGGGCTAGCCAGGAAAACGGTTGCTGGATTTCAAACTCATAGGGACGATTTCCATTAGCAAGTTTTGAATTGTCCTCTCCCATCATTGAATGCACAACCATAATCTGTGCTCTAATTGGCTGCCAGCCCCCTCACTGTATTAGATAGGCATCAAGCCCTATATAATGGAGAGCAGTGTAGCAGATAACTTTTTTTTTTTTGACGATTTGAAGAGACAAGGAGCTGCTGGCGGGCTTCTATAAGGTGCTTCTGGATTAAACAGCAATTCACACCGACAGAGAAACATGGAGAAGCCCAGCCAGCAGGTTGGAACCAACCGGAGCGGACTGGGTAACGCCTTTTGTTGAAGCAGGTGCCCTGCAACTAGGAAATGGCTAGATCTCAACTCTCAGACTCCACTAAGTGTGTATATTCTCTGTATTTTGTATTTCTGTATGTTTCCGAGGTCTTATCAAAATAAACCTCATTTTATTTCACTACCTTGTTTTGCCTCGTGCCTGATCCCTTAAAAATAAATGTGTTAAAAGACCTGGTCTGCCGTGACAGACACTATGAGAGTTTTTATATGTCCTTGAGCTACACAAGAGGGTTTAATAACCACTTTTAAAATAATGGGGAGTAAAACGAGTATTAAACACTTGTATCCTGAATTATGAACATGCTATGCAAAGTTCTGGATCCACAATAGAGATTGCAAGACACTCCTTTAGAGTACCCTTGTCATCAGGACAGGTGGATATTGAACCACCTGTGCGAGTAACCAGGTGTGAAACTCAACTGTTGTTGTAAGTATCAGTGCACAGAAATGGAAACAAAAAACAGCGCACAACGCAAATAGTGAAGTAGGTAATACAAGTGTATATTGAATAAAATTATATATAAACTGCGTACATCAAGTATGATTATATATGCATTGAGTGTGTAAACACACTGGTTACTACTCGATGAAACTGGTGTGGAAGTGGTGTAGTAGCTCCTCTCAGCGGGCACTCTCAGCAGCAGCTGTATATCAGGACTCTGCTAGAATATCCCTCTCATGCTGACGTCATCTCCATAGGGATTAGACCTTCAGGCCAGCTCTGCTCCGTTCCTGATGGTAGCCCCCAAAGGTACCCCTAGGGGTTTGGTAGTGTCCAGAAGTGACTGTTGGGGCTCCTTATTTGAAAACGCCACACATAGAGGGAAGTCTGTTTGCTGCAGGCTTCACCACGGCTGGACACAGTGCTGCTTCGTTACGGGACGCCACGTGATGACGTCACTGTGTCCGCGACCCTTCGATCCGTCGGCAAGAGTGTAAAAAGTCTTTCACAGGACAAATGTTCCACACAATGATGCAGATAATATAATCAATGCACCAAAAGATATTCGGACTGTGACACCATCGCTGTTATCCTACAGTTACCACTCACCTACTGAGGTTTGTACTGAGTTAGTATTTATATACTACAGGTATATTCTATGTGTGGGGGTGACAGGCAAACCATATACTGAGTTGTGCCTGCCTTCTCTACCAGTGTAGCTAGTGTCTGTAAAAGTGCTTTACGTTTGCCAAATGTATCTGGCTGGGGATAACATAGACCCTACACACCCAGTCCTAATACACCTAGGCTTTATCATCTATCCAGGTGAACTGGGCTTGATTTCAAGACCCTGACTCTACTGTTTACACCATACAGCAACGTTATTTTTACCACCACTTGTTCTACTCCTTGTAGTACTTACCTAGATAGTCATCGGTGTCGCAGTACCACGATTATTGTTCTTGGCTACTGGCAGACCTGGCTAGGGTCAGTCTCTGTGGCCGTTGCTTTACTGTGTATTCAGGGTCTGTGCACTGATACTTACAACAGTTGAGTTTCACACCTCTGGTTACTCTCACAGGTGGTTCAATATCCACCTGTCCTGATTGCAAGACACTCCTTTAGAGTGCCCTCGTCATCTCTATTGTTGATCCAGAACTTTGCATAGCATGTTCATAATTCAGGATCCAAGCGTTTAATACTCGTTTTACTCCCCATTATTTTAAAAGTGGTTTATTAAAGTTTGTTTTAATTTTCTCACACTTCACCCATCAGATGTATTGAGTGCCCAAACCAGGTTTCTTCTCTCTGTTCGTTGTTCACATTACCTACCTACGGAGCACCTACATCACCATTACTTCATATATTTTGACAGTTGCTGGGGTTCCCTACTAGTATCTAGCTACACAAGAGGGTCTATTATACTGCTGCGAGAGAGGTCATACTAATACCCATACCCATACTTACCCTGGCTCCAGTTAGAGAGAGGTCATACTAATACCCATACCCATACTTACCCTGGCTCCAGTTAGAGAGGTCATACTAATACCCATACCCATACTTACCCTGGCTCCAGTTAGAGAGAGGTCATACTAATACCCATACCCATACTTACCCTGGCTCCAGTTAGAGAGGTCATACTAATACCCATACCCATACTTACCCTGGCTCCAGTTAGAGAGAGGTCATACTAATACCCATACCCATACTTACCCTGGCTCCAGTTAGAGAGAGGTCATACTAATACCCATACCCATACTTACCCTGGCTCCAGTTAGAGAGAGGTCATACTAATACCCATACCCATACTTACCCTGGCTCCAGTTAGAGAGAGGTCATACTAATACCCATACCCATACTTACCCTGGCTCCAGTTAGAGAGAGGTCATACTAATACCCATACCCATACTTACCCTGGCTCCAGTTAGAGAGAGGTCATACTAATACCCATACTTACCCTGGCTCCAGTTAGAGAGCAATTGAGGCTCTAAATCTAAGAAGAAATGTGTGAGTGGATTGATGTTAGATTCGCCTGGAAATGTATTATACTGCACTGGTCGCACTATTTTGTTCTCTATTCAATTTTTTTTCTCCATACGCTGTGAACACACTACACTCCCCTCACCTGGAAGAAGAGAAGATTCGTGCAGACCTACAGTAGGGACTTACTAAAGAGGGGTTTTCAAGAGCTGCGTTACAATTTTTATCACATGTATCACTTACACTAATGATGGCATTTTGATTTTATTTATATTGATCAGTTGAAAAGGTTAATTGCACATGTGCAAAAATGTGTTCACTTAAAAAAATGTTTTAATCACTTTATAAAAGTGTATAATACACACTAAACAACATGCTATAGTCTCCTTATATCCAGTCTATAGGTGTGCCCGATTACATTTGTTTTTTACAGCCGTTGAGATACCCTGACTGAAGGATTGATTTGAAACTGAAAGGCAGCCATTTAGTGAACCCTGAGAAACAGGATGTTGCTGATCGATCACAGGAGAACTAATTGATCGGAAGCTTAGGTAATTAGTTTTCAATAAAAGGTCTACATAAATTACACAAAAAAAGAGTTGTTGTTTTTTTAAGATGCTTGGATTGTCTCTAACACAAACCCCATAATGCAAAACAAGTGATCAATCCCGGCATCTGCCTGTGGCCCTAGAACGCGAAACGGAAGCACTAAATCCTCTTTCCAGACGTGGCTCAGAAATACACACCATCACACAAGCTACAGGATCACAGCTGAGTAACGGAGACATGTTTAGCAGGGGATCCCAGAGGAGCGTGCCTACACCTCCACCACATCGTAGGGCTTTCCAGAAGCCGATTCAATACTACAAGCAAGACACCCTTGTGCGTTCTTAGGCCTCAGTCCCAGTGTCTACTGCTGCGCTCGCTACGACGGGCGCTGCAGGAATAAGCTTCGCCCCTCAATGGGGCCAGTCTTAGTAGCTGCCTGCGCGCACGTGTAGCGGTCGCGATGCGCTTCAAGATTTTCTGCAGACAAGAATTTTGAGTTCCCTTGTGGCGACGGAGCGCTGGCCACGTCACGGCGGCAGTTCAGCCAATGAGGGCACACCAGCCGCGTGACGCCATGGCCACCCCTCCCCCTTATCTTTCCCTGCACCTGACCTACAGACCGCGGCTTTCACTCGTGCATGCGCCGCCAGGCACGCCTGCAGCAGAGAGGACTGGGGCTGTAGCCTTAGGCTTGTTATATAGTAGGCACTGGTGCGCGTGTGCCCGGCGTTGCACGTGCAGCGGGCGTTTCGTTTGTATAGGGTAAGCTGTGATGCGCTCTGCTAGGGCATGGATATGACATCACAGCATTTAGGCCACGCTGCGATTGGTTCATCGCGTCACGTGGCGCGGCAACAGCGCAAAAATACAATTTTCTTGTATTTTCTCTGGTCTGCCGCTCCACCGCTCACGTCCCAAGTATACAAACGTCTGGCTTACACAGCCAATTATCACTGACGCGCACGCACACGATATTACAGCCCTTAGAGGGAGGTGGGGAGGTGACACTTACATCACAGATCGCACGGTGCTGCGTTTATCTGCTGTTTGTTTCCTGCGCTATACGGTCATTTCTTTCCCCCACCAGGAATACACGCCAAGCATTTTATGTTTACTCCTCTGTAAAACAAACCATTTTACTTCTGGATTCAGGTAGCCATATAAATAAAAGCAGGGGGGAGGAGTACAGGAATGTGAAGTAACAGTAATGTGTCACACAAAGCAAATACACAAACATCTACGCGTGGCGCGGGAGAGATCACAGCCGGCCCTGGGTCTGTTTAATGAAGGGTTAATGCAGGGATTCTCCAGTCCACAAGCTTTTCAGGATATCTCTGCTTCAGCAGAGGTGGCTCAATCAGTGGCTCAGTCAAAGACTGAGCCACCTGTGCTGAAGCAGGGACTGATCA
Source organism: Ascaphus truei (assembly GCF_040206685.1). NCBI lineage: Eukaryota > Metazoa > Chordata > Amphibia > Anura > Ascaphidae > Ascaphus > Ascaphus truei. Next base: position 5,398,650 of record NC_134499.1, read on the forward strand.
AGTCATCTGTGCTCAAACCTGGGGTGCTCAACTCCAGTCCTCAAGACCCACCAACAGGTGAGGTTTCAGGCTATCCCTGCTTCAGCACAGGTAGTGCAGTCTTCAACTAAGCCATTGATCCACCAGCGCTGAAGCTGGGATATTTTGAAAACCTGCCCTGTTGGGGGGTATTGAGGACTGGAGTTGAGAACCACTGGGTAAATGTAAATACACGGTCTGCATTTCTGAGAGACCCTGGCTCCCCGTCCCCATATTTCCTCTCTGCCTCACGCTGATCACCGTCCTCACACGCAGGCTGGAGGCAGCAATACATAGCGGAGACCAGAGGAAAGGACAAGAAAAACCACACATTAAATAGGCAAAAATTAACAAGCGTGTAAAACCACGTGTACATAAATAAATACAGTCTAAGTGTGCGGTGATGAGCAGGCGACTGACTCCAGGATGCAACGTTGAGCTAGTTTAGGAGTTGTCAATGCCAGTCCTCAAAGGCCACCAACAAGTCATGTTTTCAGGATATCCCTGCTTCAGCACAGGTGGCCACAGAGGCTCATCCTTCGACTGAGCCACCTATACTGATGCAGCGATATCCATAAAACCTTTATTTATTGTGTCTCATTCTCTTTATAGTTCTGCGATTATCCCAATGAGGCCTTGAGGGGTGGGATTTACACCCCTAGCTCATGCCTTCAGGGAATTTTTTTTTGCATTATGGACTTTATTATTTAAGACTTAACAATGATTGTTATGAGTCTCCTGCTCTGGGTGCTGTTCCTGCATGATTTAGAATAGTGTATAAACACATACAATCCCGTACTTGAGCGATTGTACCACATGTTTTTCCTCTCAGTATCCAGAAAACCTGACTTGTTGGTTGCCCTTGAGGACTGGCGTTGGTTACCCGGGGATGGCCTTAAATAATTAAGCATAAATACACACGCACACCGTATTTTAGGCTTTGTCCCGTCTTGATGCAGTGGTGCAATGCGTTGGGTAATGACGCAGTCCTCTGCAACCGGGGGAGTATTAGCAGTTTTAAATAAGGGCAACTCAATGAAATGCATCAGGGGGCCTGGAAAACTACCGCTTCACTAAAAAGGGATGCTCTGGGTTAAAACAAAATGGAGGTGGCATTCCTTATTTTTACGCAGTGTCCGAGCGCAGTGTGTTTAAAAAGGTGCAGTTCCCACATACTTCATTTTGGAAAGTTCAAAGCCTCATTGGCAGAAAAAAGGTGGCTGAAAAGATGTGTTATATTGTCTCAGCATTGGGAGGGTATATCTGAAACGCGTATCAACACATAGTACAGCATGAAATACATTTTACAAATAGTGTTGCAGGGCCGAGTGCTTTGACTCTGTTGCCCCGCTGCATGGCACTGCACCTTTAAGACACAGTACAAGTCGGTTCACATACATACATGTAAACTCCCCACGGCTGAAACCGGTTTCTAGAAGGGGAACAGGCCTCAGAAGATGGATGTCTGTAGTTCCTTCTTGAACATCCCTTCGAAGTTCAGATCCTTGGACATTAGTTCGTCTTCCACATCTTCCAGGGCCCACTGGTGGTCAGTCAGTTCCAGGGCTTCCCACTCAGTCTGTGCGGGCGAGAGAAGCCGATTGGAAGATATTCCCATTTCCCCTGACACGCATCATTATAAACCAACACCGTCTGAAAAGCCTGGCTCACCTCAACCAATGGGACATAAAGAGGCAAAACATACCATATCCCAGGGGAGCGCAAACTGTTTGTGCTGCGCCCCCGTCTCTCTGCCCCCGGCTCTCGCGCCCCCTGCCTTCCTTCAGCCGCGTCAGATGACGCTGCGTGGGCTTGTGACGTCAGGTCACATGGTGCCGCTGCGTCAATGGCGACGCAACACAGACGGCTGAATCCCGGTAAGTAAACAGTTGCAGGGGCCTCACGCGATCCCCCGGCATTTAATTTAAATGCCTGGGGGAAGAGCGCGTGGGCCTCTGCAACTGCCCGCGCCCCCCCCAGCACAGTCTCCTGCCTCCCCCCCAGCACAGTCTCCCGCCCCCCATGGGGGTCGCGCCCCCCACTTTGCGCACCGCTGCCATATCCTACGTGTGTTTAAAAAAAAAAAAAAAAATCCGCTCTGTAGTATTAAATACTTACTACTATTTTTTTTTTCAATTCAACTCTTATTCAAAATGGCAATGAGTTTTACTATACTGGGCATCCTGTGATTTCTATAGCAGGTTTTAGCCCACTTCCCCAGCAGTGCGAGATCTGTGTAACACTTTCCTGTTTGTGGTCATTTGTTGCCAATATTTCCAGCAGTTTGAGCTGCAAACTGTAACAGTAGATAATGTTACATTAGTAATATAAGAATACATTGTAGCTGCTGAGTTACACTGATTGAAGGATTGATTGAAACGGAAAGGCTGCCATTTAGTGATCCCTGGGAAGCAGGATCTTTGCTGATCGATCACAAGAGAACCAATCGATTGGCGGCTTAAGTAATTCGTTTTCAAGAAAAGCTAATCAAAGGCTGAAGAGATAGAGATCTATCAATTTAAAAATCTCTTGTTATTTGTTTAAGTGCAGCACGAACTCCCTCGTTAACGCGTTCCATCGATTCCTGAAGCAACGCTGAGTAACTCACACGGCCGCACTAGCTCTGGCCGTGGTCTGTTTCCGGAGGTTTCTAGGGTTCCAGGATGGAATAATGTAGGGATTCGGATATGCTTTCCCCCAGCTGTAGAGAAGGTCCTTACCTTAAAAGCCTTGTTCGTGTCGGCTGGCATTGCCATAGCTGCTCCCGTCATCTGCTCCTGCATCACACGCGACTGATCTGCAGCTGAGAACGCAAACACACGGGTTACGCACTGTCACATCTTAAGCCAGGGGATCTCAACTCCTGTCCTCAAGCCCCCCCCCCCCCCAACAGGTCAGTGTGACGGTCGTGAGGATTTGGCCCGGGATTAAAGGGGTTACACCCCAATTGGCCACCCTCTACTCTCACCTGGGAAGCAAGGGGTTAACTGGGCTGAGGTCCAGAAATGTGATTTAACCCTTGTTCTAACATGAAAATGTATATTCCCCTGTTCCCATGTTTATGGTTATGCCAGTGTCTGCACCACACACACTGGGGCTTAAGGGGTTAATAAGCTACAGTTTAAGAAAATACAACTGTATTGTGCCTTTTCAGAAAATCTGGACTTCAAAAGGCTTGATTGCAGTTGGGTGTGAAACATACACATGGGGGTTTTGGTGCACAGTATGTTAATACCTAATTTGCAGGCCAAGGGAATATTGCTAGGAAACAGCCCTGATCAAAGGCGTCCTGTTTGCAGGAAGCTAGAGTGGGGTGTGAGCATTATAACTCACACTTACAAAGGCCTCTGATTCAGGAGGTCTGGGCATTAGGTGTGAAATCTAAAACCAGGTGACAAATGTCCCCCACCCAGGGGTCCCTGCTTCAAAGGGTTTATTGATGGGGGCAAGGGGGCGGTTACACCAGGAGATATCAGAATGGGTGACCTTATTAAATATAAGAATATTATGAGATGTCCTTGGCTGAACGTGCTAAGAGTTACATAGGTGTATTCGTGGGACTTAGCCGCAACTGGTGATTCTAAACACTTGATCTCTAGCAGATACTAAGAGCCAGATATTAATATCTCTCTTCATTTTAATATTACACGGTAATATTTGGTCTTGTTGGGAGCGTCAGGTGTGACGGAGTGTATTGGTATGTCTCGCGTGCCAGTAAGTATTACTGAACTGAAGTTATGAAGTTATTTACAGGGTATATGAATTTTGGAATCTGTTGTGAAAACTGCAAACGCCCTCTGTTATGATAATGAGCAGGAAGAACATATTGCTAGAATTTACATAGCCTGGTGATCAAAGGCTAAAGTGCCTAATTGTTTATGTTGGAGGCAGGAACTAGGAACTGTTTGGTTTTTAAGTGTGATATCTTGCAAGTCCAAAATCAGCTTCAAAAGGACTTTTGCTAGACGCTCGGCGCCGTGAGTGTAGAGAAGGGTTAAAATGATATATAAGTCAGAGTCACCCCTTACTCAGTGTCTTCATGCAAATGTCTTCATGCAAATGTCTTCATGTCTGCATGTCTTCATGCAAATGTCTTCATGTCTGCATGTCTTCATGCAAATGGCTTCATGTCTGACTGTCCTGCATGTGTCTTCATGACCTGCCTGTCTTGCTGTGATGTCAGCTGAAATATGGAAGACAGGGCCCATTCTGTATCCTGATGGCTTTCTTGTCCTAATCTTAAAGTAAGTGTCTATATTTTGCCTGTTATTTGTATATCTGATGTGTTCACCTTTATCAAGGAATAAATTATATTTTATCATATCTAAGTCTCGTCCCAGTTCAGACCCAGTTATATATATATATATTTATATATTTTTGGTGTAAATTACAGCCTGCCATAAAGTCACCGTGACAGGCTTGTAATTAACTGGTGGCAGCGGTGGGATTGAACTGGACCTGTATTACTAGTGTTCTGCGGGATACTGTAATATAGTGGGAACTTGATGGTAATTGCAAGTTCCTGGTACTAAAGATATTGACCACACAGTGTACAACATATAACACAAGATATGGCACCTCCTCACTGTTCCCCTACTTGTGAGAAGCATTGCCTCCAGAACCAAAGTGCCGTCCATCCGTCTGACTGGAGCCGGGCAAAGAGACCAGAGGAGTGCATCAAGTCGGCGCGGGGACCAGCAGCCGGCAAGGCTGAGAGAGAGACAGCGATCGGTGAGCATGAAACCCAGCAGGCTGAGCAAAGATCCACAGCTGCAGCTGCTGTAACCATCAAACCGCCCGGAGAGCTGGGAATGGACCCAGCTTCGGGACGGCAGAGACTTGTGGAGGGAGCGGGTGGTCTCGGAGACCACGGAAGTCTTGCACCAGGAGAGGTAACGGTCGTTGCGGTGGCCCTTCCATTTTCCCTGAAAGAGCTAGCACTGGTGTGTGCGTTGGGCAAGACGTGGTTCCCGGCGAAGTGGACCCAGTTCCTGGCGTCGGTACCACACCGACCCGCTTATCCCCTCCCAGAGCCCGGCACTCAAGCAACTGCGCTCTGGACTCCGTTGCCCCTTGCTGGGGTTAGTCCACCGGTGGCGGGGAAGCACCGGCAGCCGCTGCGGCACTGCCAACAAATGGGCCACAATAATGCCCAGTGCCCGGACCGTGCGCGGTCGGGTGAAGAAGCCCCTCAGGGCCAACGCTCACGAGCTGCGGAAAAGATGACCCAGCTAGCGGCATCCTCTGATGGCTCCCGCCCAGCCAGGGCGACAACCCTCCTCGGGACGTCTCCTGGAGAACCTGGACGGGCTGCATCGGCAACAGCGGCGGAGAGCAGCGGCCATCCACCTGATCCCGGCGGAGAACCAGCGGCGGTGGAGAAGAAGCCGCCACTCCGGCATCCTGCCGGCGGCAATTTTATTTGGGGGGAGGGACAGGGTTTGCGGGAGGGGGTTATTTTACCAAGTTTGCATGGAGCTGTGTTCCTCCACAAAGACCTGGGACCCTTTTCCTGCACCGTTGTACCTGTACCCAACCCGGGCGCTGTCGCGGCAGCGGCCCGTGGCTGCCCAGCCCAGATGGGGCCGGCTGCAGCCACTCCAGTCCCCCTGCAGTTGGGACCAACGAAGGCAGCGGTCTCTGCGGGGACCAGCGAGGTAAGCCAGACCAAGTCGCAGACTGACCCTGACTTATTTTTCCCTATGACTGTACCCTGTTGTTTCACTATACGGGTGACAGGGGGGTGGCAGGAGATAGGGGTACCAGGGGAGGGGAAGGAAGGGCAGCGTGTAGGGCAGCTAGACTTCCCCATTACCATGGCGGAGCAGCAAGGGGACTCACGGTTAAGAGCCCCACTGTTGCAGCCTGGCTATGGGCCGGAGGTATCAGGGGTTGTGGCAAAGTTAGACCACCCCCAGATTTCAGGGGTAGTGGCAAAGTTAGACCACCCCCAGATTACCTGCCAGCCAGGAGCTAAGGTGGATGCATCTGCACCAGCAACCCTGAGCTCATTCCCGGTAATGGGGAGACAGTGTCAGGGAGATGGCCTCACTCAGGTGTCCCTAGGATCCAAGTTAGGATTAGCTAGGGAGAAGCGGAGAGAGGGGGGGCTGCAGGTAGGTAGCCAGCATCAGATCTCAGTGGGAGAAGAAGGGCTAGTGGTAGCCGGGGAGGTACAGCAGCAGGTATTGCAGCTAGAATTTCCCATTACCCTGGCAGAGCCTCAGGGGGTGTCTCAGATCAGCAACCCCCTGTTGCAGCCTGGCTATGGGCTGGGGGTATCTGGGGCGGTGGCAGGCTTGTGCCACCCCAGGGATACCTGCCAGCCAAGAGCTAAGGCGGTTGCATCTGAAGAGATGCCCCTGAGCTCATCCCTGGTAAGGGGGAGACAAGGTCAGGGAGGTAGGTGCACTCAGGTAGTTCCAGGGTCTGGGTTAGGATTGCCCAGGGGGGAGAGGAGTGCAGGTGGGCTGCAGGGAGGTAAGCAGCAGGAGTCATCAGCAGGGGCTGAGGTGCTGGGCCTAGGGGATGCTAGGCAGGGAGACACCGTGGAGCAGGGGGAGATAGGTCAGTGGGGTGTCAGGCAGCTGGCAGAAGCTAGGGATGGGCTAGGTAGGCAGAAGGTCCCTTGTTCTGACTGGCCAGGAGTGACCCCTCTGACAGATTCCCCAGGGTTCCCAAAGGAGGGGCTGTGGGTAGATAGGCAGCCAGGGAGGAGAGTCAGGAGTATAGCAGAGCAGCTACAGGTTGGCACAGAGCCAGGGCAGGTAGGGTCCCTACAGGATAGTGACATAGCTCTTTCCCAGACTTGGTTGACAGGAAAGCGACGGTCTGTGCTGGATAGCTGGTCTCCTGCAGGTGCAGAAACATGCCAGTCTCTGGGCAGTGTGCAGCCTGGTCTGCAACGGGGCCCCTTCACCGTGGACTTGGTTCACCAGGCACTGGGTGGGGGGCAGAGGGAGGCAAAGGAGAATGCCCGGCAGCTACGGTGGAGCCCTGCTCCACAGGATCTGGACTTTACAATCCACTGTGGCCAGAACAATGTACCGGACAATGCTGGAGGACAATTTTGCCAGGCCAACCCCTCAGGACTTATTGAGTGCTTCAAGGGCGCCAGCGGTATCCCAGTGCCAGGGGGAGGCAGCTGGGGTACCAGGCACCCCTTGAGCAGGGGAGGTGTGACTGTCGTGAGGATTTGGCCCGGGATTAAAGGGGTTACACCCCAATTGGCCACCCTCTACTCTCACCTGGGAAGCAAGGGGTTAACTGGGCTGAGGTCCAGAAATGTGATTTAACCCTTGTTCTAACATGAAAATGTATATTCCCCTGTTCCCATGTTTATTATTATGCCAGTGTCTGCACCACACACACTGGGGCTTAAGGGGTTAATAAGCTACCGTTTAAGAAAATACAACTGTATTGTGCCTTTTCAGAAAATCTGGACTTCAAAAGGCTTGATTACAGTTGGGTGTGAAACATACACATGGGGGTTTTGGTGCACAGTATGTTAATACCTAATTTGCAGGCCAAGGGAATATTGCTAGGAAACAGCCCTGATCAAAGGCGTCCTGTTTGCAGGAAGCTAGAGTGGGGTGTGAGCATTATAACTCACACTTACAAAGGCCTCTGATTCAGGAGGTCTGGGCATTAGGTGTGAAATCTAAAACCAGGTGACAAATGTCCCCCATCCAGGGGTCCCTGCTTCAAAGGGTTTATTGATGGGGGCAAGGGGGCGGTTACACCAGGAGATATCAGAATGGGTGACCTTATTAAATATAAGAATATTATGAGATGTCCTTGGCTGAACGTGCTAAGAGTTACATAGGTGTATTCGTGGGACTTAGCCGCAACTGGTGATTCTAAACACTTGATATCTAGCAGATACTAAGAGCCAGATATTAATATCTCTTAATTTTAATATTACACGGTAATATTTGGTCTCGTTGGGAGCGTCAGGTGTGACGGAGTGTATTGGTATGTCTCGCGTGCCAGTAAGTATTACTGAACTGAAGTTATGAAGTTATTTACAGGGTATATGGGATTTTGGAATCTGTTGTGAAAACTGCAAACGCCCTCTGTTATGATAATGAGCAGGAAGAACATCTTGCTAGAATTTACATAGCCTGGTGATCAAAGGCTAAAGTGCCTAATTGTTTATGTTGGAGGCAGGAACTAGGAACTGTTTGGTTTTTAAGTGTGATATCTTGCAAGTCCAAAATCAGCTTCAAAGAGCTTCAAAAGGACTTTTGCTAGACGCTCGGCGCCGTGAGTGTAGAGAAGGGTTAAAATGATATATAAGTCAGAGTCAGCCCTTACTCAGTGTCTTCATGCAAGTGTCTTCATGCAAATGTCTTCATGTCTGCATGTCTTCATGCAAATGTCTTCATGTCTGCATGTCTTCATGCAAATGTCTTCATGTCTGCATGTCTTCATGCAAATGGCTTCATGTCTGACTGTCCTGCATGTGTCTTCATGACCTGCCTGTCTTGCTGTGATGTCAGCTGAAATATGGAAGAAAGGGCCCATTCTGTATCCTGATGGCTTTCTTGTCCTAATCTTAAAGTAAGTGTCTATATTTTGCCTGTTATTTTTATATCTGATGTGTTCACCTTTATCAAGGAATAAATTATATTTTATCATATCTAAGTCTCGTCCCAGTTCAGACCCAGTTATATATATATATATATTCAGTGCTCGACAAATAATGATAACAAGTCGCCCGTTGCGAGTGGATTTAGGCAGCTGGCGACCCGTGCTGCAGCTCAATGAATTCCCCTGCTCTGCCAATTTTTTTTTTTTTTTTTTTAAATAAATAAATAAATAATCCCCCTCCCTGATTGGGTTAAAAAAAAAGTTTAAAAAAATGGCGGCAAATCCTGTGGTCTGGTCCCGGCGCGCGTGCACAGGGCAAGCAGAGTGTCCTGCCATTTGCGCTGCCTGTTCCCCCCAGCAACCCAGAATCCCCCGCACCCTCACCCCCCCCCCCCGCTCCCCACGTGGGACGGAGGGGGAAGCCCAAAACAAGCGCCGCGCGCAATCTAGCCCCCTCCGCTCCCTCCCCCCTCCGCTCCCTACGTGGGACGGAGGGGGAAGCCCAAAGCAAGCCCCGCACGCAACGCACGTGGAACGGAGGGGGAAGCGCCAACCCAGCTTCCCCCGTGCGCGCCTCCTGCGCATGATCTCCCCCTAATCATCTGCCCCCGATCCCCGCTTGGTGTTCGGGGAGCGTGCTTCGGGGGGGGAGGGGCCTGCTGCCGTGCGGAGGGGCCTGCTGCCTTAAGGAGGGGCCTACTGCCGTGCGGAGGGGCCTGCTGCCGTGCGGAGGGGCCTGCTGCCGCGTGCGACCCGGTGAGTGTGTGTGTGTGTGTGTGTGAGTGCCAGAGTGAGTGTCTGTGTCTGTCTGTGAGTGAGTGTGTCTGTGTGTGTGCCTGTGCCTGTGTGTCTGTGTGTGTGTCTGTGTGTCAGAGCGAGTGTGTGTCTCTGAGTGTTCTGAGTGAGTGTGTCTCTGAGTGAGTGTGTCTCTGAGTGTGTCTCTGCATGAGTGTCTCTGCATGAGTGAGTGTGCCTGTGTGTGTGTGCCTGTGTGTGTGTGTCTGTGTGTGTCTGTGTGTGTGTGTCTGTGTCTGTGTGTGTGTGTCTGTGTGTGTGTGTCAGAGTGAGTGTGTGTCTCTGAGTGTCTGAGTGAGTGTGTCTCTGAGTGAGTGTCTCTGCGTGTGTGTCTCTGCGTGTGTGTCTCTGCGTGTGTGTCTCTGCGTGTGTGTCTCTGCGTGTGTGTCTCTGCGTGTGTGTCTCTGCGTGTGTGTCTCTGCGTGTGTGTCTCTGCGTGTGTGTCTCTGAGTGAGTGTGTCTGAGTGTGTGCCTGTGTGTGTGCCTGTGTGTGTGCCTGAGTGAGTGTGCCTGAGTGAGTGTGCCTGAGTGAGTGTGCCTGAGTGTGTGCCTGTGTGTGTGCCTGAGTGAGTGTGTCTGAGTGTGCCTGTGCCTGAGTGAGCGTGTGCCTGAGTGAGTGTGTCTCTGCGTGAGTGTGTCTCTGCGTGAGTGTGTCTCTGCGTGAGTGTGTCTCTGCGTGAGTGTGTCTCTGCGTGAGTGTGTCTCTGCGTGAGTGTGTCTCTGCGTGAGTGTGTCTCTGCGTGAGTGTGTCTCTGCGTGTCTGTGAGTGTGTGTGTCTGTGAGTGAGTGTGTCTGTGTGTGTGCCTGTGTGTGTGTGTGTGTGTCAGAGCGAGTGTGTGTCTCTGAGTGTTCTGAGTGAGTGTGTCTCTGAGTGAGTGTGTCTCTGAGTGAGTGTGTCTCTGAGTGAGTGTGTCTCTGAGTGAGTGTGTCTCTGAGTGAGTGTGTCTCTGAGTGAGTGTGTCTCTGAGTGAGTGTGTCTCTGCATGAGTGTCTCCGCGTGAGTGAGTGTGCCTGTGTGTGTGCCTGTGTGTGTGCCTGTGTGTGTGTGCCTGTGTGTGTGTGCCTGTGTGTGTGTGCCTGTGTGTGTGTGCCTGTGTGTGTGTGTCTGTGTGTGTGTGTCTGTGTGTGTGTGTGTCTGTGTGTGTGCCTGTGTGTGTGTGCCTGTGTGTGTGTGTGTCTGTGTGTGTGTGTCTGTGTGTGTGTGTGTCTGTGTGTGTGTCTGTGTGTGTGTGTGTGTCAGAGTGAGTGTGTGTCTCTGAGTGTCTGAGTGAGTGTGTCTCTGAGTGAGTGTGTCTCTGAGTGAGTGTGTCTCTGAGTGAGTGTGTCTCTGAGTGAGTGTGTCTCTGAGTGAGTGTGTCTCTGAGTGAGTGTCTCTGCGTGTGTGTGTCTCTGCGTGAGTGTGTCTCTGCGTGAGTGTGTCTCTGCGTGAGTGTGTCTCTGCGTGAGTGTGTCTCTGCGTGAGTGTGTCTCTGCGTGAGTGTGTCTCTGCGTGAGTGTGTCTCTGCGTGAGTGTGTCTCTGCGTGAGTGTGTCTCTGCGTGAGTGTGTCTCTGCGTGAGTGTGTCTCTGCGTGAGTGTGTCTCTGCGTGAGTGTGTCTCTGCGTGAGTGTGTCTCTGCGTGAGTGTGTCTCTGCGTGAGTGTGTCTCTGCGTGAGTGTGTCTCTGCGTGAGTGTGTCTCTGCGTGAGTGTGTCTCTGCGTGAGTGTGTCTCTGCGTGAGTGTGTCTCTGCGTGAGTGTGTCTCTGCGTGAGTGTGTCTCTGCGTGAGTGTGTCTCTGCGTGAGTGTGTCTCTGCGTGAGTGTGTCTCTGCGTGAGTGTGTCTCTGCGTGAGTGTGTCTCTGCGTGAGTGTGTCTCTGCGTGAGTGTGTCTCTGCGTGAGTGTGTCTCTGCGTGAGTGTGTCTCTGCGTGAGTGTGTCTCTGCGTGAGTGTGTCTCTGCGTGAGTGTGTCTCTGCGTGAGTGTGTCTCTGCGTGAGTGTGTCTCTGCGTGAGTGTGTCTCTGCGTGAGTGTGTCTCTGCGTGAGTGTGTCTCTGCGTGAGTGTGTCTCTGCGTGAGTGTGTCTCTGCGTGAGTGTGTCTCTGCGTGAGTGTGTCTCTGCGTGAGTGTGTCTCTGCGTGAGTGTGTCTCTGCGTGAGTGTGTCTCTGCGTGAGTGTGTCTCTGCGTGAGTGTGTCTCTGCGTGAGTGTGTCTCTGGGTGAGTGTGTCTCTGCGTGTCTGTGAGTGTGTGTGTCTGTGAGTGTCACCCTCTCCCTGTGTCGCCCTCGCCTTCTCCCTGTGTCGCCCTCGCCCTCGCATTCTCGCCCTCGCACTCTCTCTGTCTTTGTCTCACATTCTCTCTCTGTCTCTCTTTTTCTGTGTGTCTCTCTTTTTCTGTGTCTCTCTCTTTTTCTGTGTCTCTCTCTTTTTCTGTGTCTCTCTCTTTTTCTGTGTCTCTCTCTTTTTCTGTGTCTCTCTCTTTTTCTGTGTCTCTCTCTTTTTCTGTGTCTCTCTCTTTTTCTGTGTCTCTCTCTTTTTCTGTGTCTCTCTCTTTTTCTGTGTCTCTCTCTTTTTCTGTGTCTCTCTCTTTTTCTGTGTCTCTCTCTTTTTCTGTGTCTCTCTCTCTCTGGCTCTCTGGCCGAGTCCATAGAAGGACAGGCCGCTCTGAGCTGTGCGGATGCTCTGTGCTGAGCCCCTGCATCCTCAATGAGGATGCCTTGAGAGGGGGCTCACGCGAGCGTCCGCAGGCGTGCTGAGGCGCTGGATTTTTCAGCCGACAGCAAAACTGTTTTTCAGAGCACTGTCGGCTGAAAACATCCAATCAGCGCGGAGCAGCGTCAACGTCACGGCGCCATGACGTTGACGTCGGTGCGTCGCGGGGGATTGGCCCAGCGACGTCACTGCCCCACCTCCGTCAGTCTCCCCCCGTCTCCCGATCGCGCCCGCTGGCTCGCCTGCATGGGCATGAAATCGCGCAGATTTCAGCAGGCGAGCCTCAGCGTCAGCGCGGTTCCGAACTGCTCACCCCTCTATGGCCCCAGCCTTAGTCTCTCTCTCTCCGTCTCTCTCTCTATCCGTCTCTCTGTCTCTCTTTATCCGTCTCTCTGTCTCTCTTTATCCGTCTCTCTGTCTCTCTCTGTCTCTCTCTGTCTCTCTCTGTCTCTCTCTGTCTCTCTCTGTCTCTCTCTGTCTCTCTCTGTCTCTCTCTGTCTCTCTCTGTCCGTCTCTCTCTGTCCGTCTCTCTCTATCCGTCTCTCTCTCTCCGTCTCTCTCTATCCGTCTCTCTCTATCCGTCTCTCTCTATCCGTCTCTCTCTATCCGTCT